>NC_056741.1:1440800795-1441100795 GCF_019279795.1 Protopterus annectens | reverse complement strand
CAAGCCGTCTTAAGATAAGTGCCATGATGGGGGTTTCTCCTCTACCGTTTTCAGTTTTGTAGTGTACTTGTATTCATGTCTTCCAAGAAGGGAAAATGTCAGTGGGGAGCCAGATTCCCCATTAAGCCCATCACAACCAGTATCTTTTTTTTTTTTTGCTCAGGTTCTTCCAACGACCATGCACTGTGCTATATCTGTCAACCATTTGTCCTCAGACCCTGTGAAGTCACTTATCGTCCTCATCTTTATGCCTTCAGAACCAATGACTTAAACTGTTGACTTGGGGTTCTATGGAGGAATCCTCCCATCCTGAAGGTCAGCTGTCTGCAAAGAAAAAGGCCAAGAAGACTAAGTCTGATCCAGTTGCTGTCCTGCTTCCCCAGTGTCTCTCTAGAAGCTAGTGAAAGACCTGGAGATTGTCTGGTGCTTGCCTCAGATTCTTGCGCCATGACCCTGTCAGAAGTCAGGATGGATCCAACTTCTCTCATATCATCAGAAGCTTTCCCAGTGTCTGTTTCTAGATGTTGAGGGTGAACATTGGCTGACTTTTTCTGAGGAACTGAGGGGAGTTCCTGAGATTTTAGTGAGGGAGTATTGAATCCCACCAAGGGTCAGAACCACCAAGAGTCCTTAGCGTGGATGTCCCACTAAAGAAAAAGTAGAAAACTAAACATATTACCCCTGTTGCTAAAAATCCCCAATGTGAATAGTAGGATTTTACACAGGGTATTTTCAATGCTTTGATGGTTTTGAAGCCTCCTCAAGGGTTGTCAGTCCCTGCTCTTCCCTGGTCTTCCACTCCTGTTAAGAAGCCTAGGGAATTGGATTCCTGAGATGAGGACTTGGATTCTGGGGAAGAGTCCTTTGCTTACTCTTCTCAAATTCCCTCTCCTCTAAATATGGTTCAAAGAAAGAGGAAGAGGATTCTTTGAGCCCAAATTCCCCATTGGAAGAATTATCCTTTGAGGAAACTATAGCTTGTGTAATGGAGTACTTTAAATGTGATTGCTCCCAGGTCTCTGACATTCAAAAGAGGTATAATGAGCTTTTAGAAATGGAGACTCCTAAGTCGTCTGCTGTTTGTCCTGTTTTGGCAGCCATTTTGGACACCTTTTCTGCTGCCTTTGTAACTCCTGATTCTCAGCACCCTAGCTCATGAGGAATCTGATTTTACAAGGTGCCTGAGTATTGCAAAGTTTTGTATAAGTGCTCAGTCTACTGATCCTTTAGTGGTTTCAGTTTCCACTGATAAGCCTTCTAACCTTTTGCCATCTACTAAACTCCAGCCTTCAGACAAAGGACAGTCAGGCTATGGAAGTGTTGTGTAAAAAAGTATATACTGCTACCACCTTTTCTTTTAGGGATATTAATGACCAAATCCACATGATCAAGTATGTTTTGGCTGTTCTTTCCCAGGTAGCTAAGGTAGTGTCCGACCTTAAGGATTGTGATGGAATGACTTCTGTTCTTTCCCTGAATGGGTCTACTTCCCAGGTCACCTATCATTCTATAAAATGCAGATGTAATGTGGCTGATGCCTTTTCCAGGGCTGCTGCTTTTAGTTCTGTGATGAGGCATTTGTTTTTGGCTATGTCTTCAGACCTGATCTGATGATATTAAAGCCAAACATTTGATTGTCCTTCTGTATACAAAAATCTTTTTGCGACAGTTGCAGCTGACCTGTTTAAGTTCCTACAGGATAAGGGTGTGGCCTTGCAGGAACTCAAATATACTTTTGTCTCCTCTATCCCCAAATTCTAGAGGAATTACCTTTCTAAGTCCACCTTTGTCTGTAGGCAGATTCGCCCACCCCCCGAAAGTAAGAAGGGATCTAGGCATATTCACACTGTTAAATCAACTCAGGCTCCTTCATCTCAGAAGCCTTCTTTTCAGGAAAGCCTATCTCCATTTGGCATTTGGCCTAGTCTTTCCCTCAGCCAGTTCCCCTTGTATCTCTGCCTTTCTTTATCTCTTCCAAATTGGCATCAGATCACCTCAGACTCTTGGGTGCTGTCTATCCTTCATCACGGGTATTTCATGGCTTGGAAATCCACCCCCCGGCATTCCACAACCTCCTCAAGAACAGCTTCCTCTTTTCCCAGAGGTTTTTTTGTCCCTTTTGAATCCGGGGACCTTTCAGCCTGATCCACTCACCCAATTAGAAAAGAGGTTTTACTCCAGAATGTTTAAGGATGGTATGTGGAGACCAATTCTCAAATTTTCAATGCTCAGTACCTTTCTCAAAGTCCCTTCTTTATGGATGCTGTCTCTTCAGAAGATGCTTCCTGTTCTTCTTTCCCAGGCATTCTTGGTTTCTCTGGACCTCAAGGATACATACATTCACATCCCCATTCACCCTCTGTTCAAGAAATGTTTGTGTTTCTCTGTTTCTTCCTCTCATTTTTAGTTCTCTGCTTTGCCCATTGGCCTTTTGACTGCCCAAAGGGAAGTCACCAAATGTCTTGATCCTGTCGTTGCTTTTTGCAGACTTCAAAGGACACATATTTTCCACTATCTAGATGACCTGCTCATTCAGGCTTCTTCTCCCACAAGTCTGTTGCAGATCTCCACTTTATCACTTGTCTTTTACAACAATCTGGAGTTCACCATAAATCTCAGAAAATTGGTTCTGACACTCTCCCAAGATCATGTTTTTCTCTTGTGTAGGCTTCAAACTATTTTCCATGTTGTCTTCCTTTCCCACTTCCAAGGTTTTGTCTCTGAAAACCTTTTTCCAGTCTTTTCTTTATCTGTCCTCAAAGCAGGGGGTTTCTAAGGGTTTTAAGGCCTCCACTATTCCCTTACTTCATTTCAGCAGGCTTCATATAATGAAGTTACAATAGTACCTGAAATCAGTGCATTGCCACCCTCTGGAGTTCCATGTTCCTTTATTTCCTTGTCTCAAACTCAGGCTTCAGTGGTGGATTCAACAACTCTCTTTCAATCCAGGGTTCCCTTTCAGGTTCCAATTCCTTCTCAGCCACTGTTCATGGATGCCTCAAACTTGGGGTGGGGGATTTCTTGTAGCCCTATAATGGTCCAGAGTCTTTGGCCTTTGCATCAGAGGTCAGATCCTATCATCATAAAAGATATGACACCTCTGCTTCTGTCTCTGTAAGCTTTTCATTCCATTTTCCACCCCAGTCCCCCTCAAGATCTTTACAGACAATACCACTGTGATGTGGTACATCAACAAGCAGGGGACATGATATCCTATCTCCTTTGCAGATTAGCTGTTCAGGCATGGGATCTAACTGTCAAGCATCAAGTGACTCTTCAGGTAGTTTACATTCTTTCAGAGCACAGCCTAATGGCAGACTCACTGAGCAGGTCCAGAACATAGCCTCACAAATGGATGCTTCACAGAAACGTGTTTTTGGCATGGGCCATTGGTGAGGTCCTCACGTCGATCTTTTTGCCTCCCCTCTGAACAGCATCCTCTATTCTGTTCAAGAGTACCAAGTCCTCTAACTTGTAAACTGGATGCCCTGTCTTTTCCTTGTAAGGGGATATTTATGTCTCCACCCCATCCTTTTAGGCACCTCTTTTCTGAGGACATGCTCTGGGTTACCCAGTAGGACAGAAACCCCACTACCAGAAAATCGTATATGTCCAAATGGAAAAGATTTTCTGTCTTGTGTCTCTCTTGCCATCAAGACCCTCTCTCTGGGGGGAGTTTATAGTCATTTAGAAGAAAATTCAATTATGGCAATAGACCAAAAGGGCAATAAAAGAAAGTCATATGGAACAAAGCATCATTTGTTGTTATATAAAGTTGTAGTGGAGAACTGTAAAAAGGGGGAGGGGGAAGAACCTAAGTATGGCATGGATTGACTACAAAAATGCATTTGACAGTATCCCACATTCATGGACAAAAGAGTGTTTCAAAATGTATAAGATACACCCTACACTGATACAGTACATTACAGTGACCATGAAACAGAGGCAAACCAATTTGCAGTTAAGCCATGATAAAGGACAAATTATTATTCCAGGAATAAAAATCTAACGAGTATATTCCAGGGTGATTCTCTGTCATCGTTGCTCTTTTGCCTTGCTCTTAACCCATTAAGCTGCCTGCTTAACAGATTAAGTCAAGGCTACAATTTGGCTCCCAGAAAGCAACAAAGTGTAAAGACCTCACATCTTCTCTTTGTCAATGATTTAAAACTGTATAGCTTATCAGATGAGGAACTGAAAGCACAATTGCAAGCTGTCAAAACTTTTTCAGATGATCTAAGAATGTCATTTTGTCTTGATAAATGTGCAAAAGCAACCTTTAAAGCAGGAAAGCTGCAACAACAAGAAAACATCAGTTTGGGACAAGAATGTGATATAAAATGACTTGAGCAAGAGGGAGAGTGTAAATATTTGGTAACTGATGAGGGATCAACAATAAAACATGAACAAATGTGAATAAAACTTATTAAGGAATATTTTAGAAGACTTAAATTAATCCCATCAAGCGGGAATGGACATCAAACCAGAAGTAGATAATTGTTAGGCAGCAACAAAATGTGCCAAAAAACAAAAGAAAGAATATAAGGTGAAGGATCAGATGAGAAGGCAAGAAATCTGGAAAATGTATAAATATAGTTGCAAGTATAGAAAACTCCTGGAATAACCTCATGTTGATCAGAATTGAATGCTTTGATGGTTAAGGAAAGACAAATTCAAACCAAGATATGAAAGGTTAACATTGGTGCCCCAAGATAGTGGGCTATGCATTCATTTTGAACATGAGAAACAGACAAATGTAGGTTTTGTAAAACAGAATTGGAAACATTCACACACCTTATTGCTGGTTGTGACATACTAATGGCAGAAGGACTGTATACTGAAAAGCATAATAATGTGGCAAGACTGCTGCACTGGGGATTGTGCAAATATTATAATAATAAAGTAGCTGAAAAACACTAGAAACATTAGCCACAAAGCATCATAGAAAAATGATGAAGTTTAAATCACATGGGATCACCCGTTACCAGCAGTTCAAAAGATAGATGCGAGAAAAGCAGATAGAGTGGTCCATGAAAAGAAGACAAAAGTAGCATTGATCATTGAAATCGCCACACCCAGTGACTACAGTGTCTTGTGTACAGCGAGAGACAAAGTCATAAAATGTCAGGATTTGCAGGCAGAAATGAGAGCAATGTGGAAGAAAGATACCCAGACAGTTCCAATAGTAGTAGGAGCAACGGGTCTTATAAAAATGAATCTACAGTCGTATTTAGATATTTTACCAATACATGTAACTCCATATGAACTGCAGAAAGAGTCATTACTGGGCACATTGTGGGTGCTACAAAGAGCACTTCTGGCTAACATCAAAGATTGAAACAATTCTAATGTCATGAACTTTAATAATACTTTGACTTAGGAATAGGGTCCATTCCCATCATGCTATTAGAAACCCAAAGAATTTGGAGAAATTAAAAAAAGGGGGATTCCTCTGATTCTCTTATTTGTGTGATCTGCTCCATTCTGGGTTGGCATATTGTTCAGTTATAGCACTTAACAGCAATCTCAGCATGCCTGCCCTTGAATCATCCTTTGGTTTCTTGGTTTGATGTCAAGCAATTTCTTAAAGGCATCCTTCATATCAGGCCTCACAGGAAGCCCATTCCACCTTCTTGGGACCTCAATTTTGTACTTGAAAAATTGACTCAGGCTCCTTTTGAGCCTGCATCTTCAACTTCCTTACAGCATTGTACTTGGAAGATTGTTTTTCCTTTTTAGCCTTTACTTCAGCTAGAATGGTGTCTGAGCTTGAGACTGTTATGGCTAGTCTTCCTTTTTCAGTTTTTCACAGAGACAAGGGGTCTCTTTGAATTAATCCTTCTTTTATGCCCAAAGTGGTTAATGAGGTGTCCCTTAATCAGTCTATTCCTTCCTTTTTTTTCCTCCTCCACAGTCTGTGAGTGAAAAGGCTCTTCATACCTTGTATCTGCCTAGACAGCTCAGGTATTTGGGTAAAACAAAGGCAATTTGTAAGTCTGCGCATCTTTTTGGTTTTTTTCATCCCAGGATTTTGTGTTTGGCTGTTTTCAAGCAAACCATTTCATCCTGGATTTCTAAGGTAATTTCTTTTCATGGAAAATGTCTTTCTTCATCTGTAAGGACACATTACTAGGGCAGTTACCTCATTTGGTACCTTTCCAAGGGTTTGGACACAGATTCCATCCTTAAGGCTGCTACTTGGTCCTCTGTTCATACATTTACTAAACATTATTAATTGGATGTTATTTCCAAGGCTAGGGCAGGTTTTGCCAGGGCTATCCTGCATGGGTTTGTAGAGGGCTCTTCCATGCCTTCCTTCTCCCAGCCTCCTTCTTAGCTTTTGTACTCTCCCTTAGGTCAAAAATACTGCAACAGTGATATGGAAGGATGTAGTGCAGTTGTGTAAAATCTTACCATAATAGTAGATGTCCCTCTCTTCACTATTACAATTTGGTTTCTCCCTCATGCCCCTCTTTTTTATCTCTTGACCCCTTGACCCTGTGCTTTTTTTTTTTTTTTTTGTCCTCCTGACCGAGAGCCATTGCTTCCTTTTCCTTCTGGAGGTACATGTGCTCTTTGGTCCTAGAGGGCATTCTGCTCCTCCTGGGGTTATTCAGATCTGAGTGTTTGTGTCCATATGTAACCTTTAAGCCCTATACCTTATGTGGAAAGCATACGTGTGATGTATATTGCCTATAAGATCTAAAAGCTTCGGTATTCTGGACAGACATTTTGCTATCCTTGGCAGGAGATCCCTTTTGTAAAGAATACTTCAACAGTGAAGAGAAGGACATCTACTGTCATGGTAAGATTTTACACAATTGTACTTTCTAAGGATTAAATGCACTGAAAGGACTTTTAATATGTACATTAGCTAAAGGGACAATAACTGCAGTTTAATAATGTGCAGTTTGTAGAAGTAAGTTGAAAGGTGCCCCTGACACTGACTTGAAGATTACCATTGTAGAATGCTAAGTAGTTATATTGTCTCTCAATATTAAGGGAAGGGGATCATTATATCTTATTTTGTGAGGCCTAGAGTGGCATATTCCAACATGGGTTGTAAAATAAAAAGAAAACACACTGGACAGTAAAATCTGAAAAATTTAATTAAAATAAACTCACTCTAGTGCCTCAGCTTAAAGCCTTTCAAGAGTACAAAATAATGTATTCACACACCCCATTTAAATACTACATTATATAAAACAATTAAAACCAATTAATATATCAATTTTGCTAAAGAAGCATCTTCCAATTACACTCAGTGTTGTATGGGTTGTAAAATATTCTTGAAATAAAACTTTAGGATTTTGATGTCAGGAGTCTTGCAAGCTCATAAGCTATGTTCAGTTGTGAAATTTATGATGTGCTATCTTGTCTGTATGAAGATTTAAGATGACTGGTGGTTCTAGGCAACTACAGAGTTACAAAATTTAAGAAACTATGCCATGCCTGGGTATTGTAAAAACAGACTGAGATAGGTTTCTGAATGGTACAAACGCTGATTGAGCTTTATTAGTGCTGAGATTAAGCCTATTCATGCTGGACTAGTACCAGATCTTCTCAAACCATCTTTTTGTAGCTGCTGTAGTTTTTCTCCCTGCTTTAACTGACAAAGAGAACAGCTTGTATGCCATGGATCCATACCCCTCAACCTCTCAGAGCAAGAAAGCTGGACAAAGCCAGAAGTAATGGCGGGACAAAGGCCAAAAACAGGGGCAGATTTTAAAAATTGGTCCTACAAATTTAGATATTTGGTAGGATAACTGGTTTTGCATTATTATATATTTTCTGAAGGATATGAAGTCTGAAACTCACATTTTTGCTATTATTTATTATTATTTAGTGACTTCAGTTTTCAGCAATTTGCCAAAATACCTCAAGTTTTGTGAGTAGACCAAAAATATGACTCAGAAATCTGGACATTCAGTGAAAATCTGGATAGTTGAGAGGTATGCATGGATCTCAAGAATATAGAGAATTATGCCAAAGTCTATGACCTTTACCAGTTTATTATGTGTCCTGAGACATGGATGCCAAAAAATTCCCCTGTAGGGCCAAAGCACAAAAGGCGACTCTCGGCATCATTGTTGAAAACACATAATAGAGGGTTATGATGAGAGACCTGATCATAATTCTTTGTAGTGCATGAGGCTGTACCTACCTCATGTTACACTAAAACAAGTGTTGGAGCAAAAAGTATTTTACAAGCTTTCAAAGCCTATCAATCGGATATCAGTCCAAAACAAAGTGCTCTTATGTAGAACTAATGGCTTTAAAAGCTGTTCTATAATTCATTCCACCATACTTTGTTTCTGATTATAGCAGAGAGAAAATCTAACAGTTTTTGAAATCTTTTTTCCCTGATGCCAATCATCAAATTTTCACTTTTAGTCTATAGTCTGAGATCTGATCTTTGACTGTGTTTGTGTGCATTTAAAAAGGTTTTATTAAGCAGCCCTAAGTGCTGTTAAGATTGAGGCTTCTGCTAGAAGTGTTTAACAAGCTTATCTTTTTCCCAGTATCAAAGTGTAATCATGGAGCACCATGCACTTCAAGTTTATTTATGAGAGAAACAAAGAGAATGAATTGAAATAAAGCACATTGGTAGACTCCAACAGTTAGGGTCACAGAATCAGTAGGGGTAACTGAAGAGGGTACTTTAACAGTATGTCAGAAAAAAATTGAGAAAGGCTGGAAACTGGTAGTTCATTTGATCAACTGAGTCAAAGAATTTCTTACATGCGGAGGTTTCTACAAATAAAGTCCAATCAATAATCCCTTATCCATGACTCTAAAGATGATAATAGTATCAGAATATACCACAGTGTGATGTCATTCTTGAAACCATTTTGTGAAAGGCTGAGAAGACCAACTTTGTCTCTAAAATTCATAACATGTTTGTAAACTACTTTTTGTGGTCTTTTGGCTAAGAGTTTTATAATGGCCCAAAGATGACAGACTAAAAGATTGGAAGACAAAGTACTTAATGTGCTTTGGTGATGCATAAATATAACCAGTGCTTGGGCAAAGCTTCAAAATGCTTCCCACTGTGGCCTTCTAGATGTCTGTTTTTCATGATGAAGTTCTACATTATGGTGCTATATGCTGACTAGTACTGAGATTTAGCAAGTAAAATCTTTCCACAATGCCCTTTGAACCAGTTATACAATATATTAATGTAGGGCTTCGCAATCAGGTTTATTGTAAATAGGTCTCAAGTTAGAATTTACAATATAGTCTGAAAATGGGTTCAGTAGTCCTTTTCAATTGACTTTTCCTTCTGCTATAAATAGGTACGTAGATAGCACTTTGGTTCATATTGTACAATAAACAATGCTCTTTGAAGCCTAACACCGGCTTAACAGTATTGTTTTATATTCATAAAAAGACTACCTTCCAAATCATGCGTGGTTCTTTATGTCTAGCAGGTGACGCATAAGATGCACCTTGTCAAAAGTGAAGAAAACAAAACTTTAATTGTGACGATATAAAATAGCAATTAAAGTGAGATAGAGTTATTTAAAACTGTATAAAACATAAGTAAGGTTAGTTTTATTACTGTCACTAATTTGTTTGCCCCTAAGGCCAGCAGGTAAAGAATAAAGATACAGTAAAACACTGCAATGTGCCACCCACAACAGTGGTGTTGAGGTATAAAATCATGACTACAGTCCAAATGAGATATATTTGATTAACAGCTGGGCACTGGATGACACAGAAAGGGAAGGTGGGCATGTCCATAATGGGAGAGGGAGTGATAATAGTTGTTGCTAGGCTTGCTACATGCCTTCATTGACAGACCTAGTTAGCTTAGTGGAGTCTTGTCATAGAATGGGGAGGTTGAGTCAGGATGGGCCACAGAAACTGGTGATTGTAGCCCCTGCAGTCACATGGGAGACACACATGCATAGACATTGGGGGCATAAGCTTTCCTTGAGGTGATGGAAGTGTTCATGTTACCACCGGGGTGTGGGATTAGGTTCATAAAATGAAAAATGCTCTCATTGCCAGAATGCCTATTAGAACCCAAAACACCCTCACAACTGGCTGGATAATGGACACTTATTGACTCAATGGTTTTAAGTGGGGGAGCAAAAATCATTTAATAAATATGCTACAAAGTGCAGTTTAATTAAAAATTGAAAGCATAAGACAAATAAAAAGCTAAAAGGGTAAGTAGTTAATTGTATGAGGCAGAGTGGAAAAAACAAAAAAACAACGAGTCTTAATCCTCAGAATACATAAAAAAAAGTCTCAAGAGATCGAGTTTTTGTCAAATTATTTAGTGAATGAGTCAAGAACTCACCACACTACTTTATCTGACAGGGCTGCATTCAGACAGCTGAGTTCCAATTTCCTGCACAGCTTCCATTGGTTCACAGGTATATATTAGGCTAGTGACAACACAGGCCTTTATAAGCCTAGTCATGCAATCCAATCCAGTTGTGTCTCTATGTATCAAGGATGTTTATTAGTAGGGGGTATGTTATTTAAAACGTTTCTAGAGGTAATGTTGGAGGGTGTATTAGTTTGGGTATTACTGTCTTCCTCTGTCTGTCTGTCAGAGACATGGGGTCCAGACCCAGGGTGAATTTCCAGTTTCCTATCCATTGTTCAAAGTTGTTTTAAAATAGAGTTAGGGATGGACTCTACTTCGCATGGCTTGGGAGCCTGTTCAAGACCATGAGATCCTCCAAGACACATATCTGTCTCACCAACATGTCTTATTTATGTCACAATCAAACATGAAATACATGGATCTAGTTGTTCTGATGCTGTTCAGTTTGCAGATCTGCAAAAGTTAGATCCAAACATGCCTTATATGCCAGGCATAGATTGCCTGTCAGTAACCTGTAAAAGACAAGAGTATAGAGTTAGAGCTTTAGGATGATCCATATAGGACAATGTGCTTATACCCTGGATTCTTCTGATAAGAAACCTTTGTGGGCATTCCAACTGTTGCATATGTCTGGACAGGTTAATGCTGAAGGGGACATTAAACTCGATGCTGGGTCTGATAAGGGCCGAGTAAAGTGGCACTATGATTTCCTTGGACTTGGATGTCATGCCCATAGAATGAGTTTGAGCTGAATTTGTCAGACAGCAAATACACTATGTTACTCTGCTCAGTGAAGGTGGCACCACTGACCACCAGTTCGCTACACTGCTGTGTGCTGCCTTTGAGGTTTTGGACATATCTGTAGAAGGCCTTGTGGCTGTCTTTAGCCTGTGAGGCTACCTTGATCTTGTAATTGGCCTTTTTGGAATTAATTAGTCCTCTTAGTTTGCTGTTTAGTTTATTTAAAGAAATCATATCATTGTGGGATTTGCTCTTCCTGATTTTAGCCATGCTATTTTTCTGTTGTTAAGAGACCCTATTAAGGTTAGGATTCAACCAGTGTGGTTTGTTTTTAAAGTTTGTTTTGGGCTTATTTCTAGTTCGCTGTGTAGAAGCTGCTGTGCCATTTACATGGTTGTACATTGTCTCTGTGAACAATTCCAAATAGTTTACTGTGAACTTGGGGTTGGGATGGGCATTGAATTTTGACAAACTCACTTAATGTTATGTAGTTTGCTTTGGAATAGTTTCTAACTGTTACAGGCTTTGCAGAATTGATTTTTATTTCAAAGGAGACAGCTTTGTTGTCTGACCTCAGCAGTTAGGACATGACATGGGGGGAGGGGGCTTTGAGTTCTCCCATATTGGTGAGTACCGGGTCCAGTATGTTTAAAACTCTGGTGGGTGTGCGCACTATCTGGTCAAGGGTATTTGTGTTAATAATGTCCAGGAATCATTGTGCCACTGAGTACGAGGCAGTGTATGTTTCACAATCTTTAGAGGGGTAGTTAAAGTCTCCCAAGAATAGGGTATTTGATTTAATGGAGACTGTCTTCAGTACGTCTAGGTTACAAGCTATGGGATTCTAGGGACATACAGGATGACCTATAGCTTGCCTGAATATGTCATGGGACATTGTCTATGAAGATTTCCAAAAATCTTTTAAAGCCATCTACTGCTAGTTTCTTTAGCATCTAAATATTCTTTAAGTCATGCATCTGTGCACTTTTTTCTCTACATTAAAAGTCTAAGTATGAAATGTTATCTTTTTTTTCATGCCAGTACCATAGCTAGGTTGTCTGGTGCACCATACAGTACCTGAAACTGACACTCCCTTAACTCAAAATTGAGGAGAAAACAAGAAAAACATAGTCCTACTGCTCTAACACTGTAGCAAATCACATGCTACAAATGAATTCATTGTCTTCCTAGTGTTAAATTACAACACACAAAGAACTTCAGCGGTTTATCCGTAACTGCAAATGCAGTATCCACATTCATTTTTGAATGCTGGTAGTGCACTCCTGCATCATGGGCATCTGTCAATTGCACCTTAAAACCCCCTGCACCAGGGGCAAGTGCCACCTTTGCCCCAACCTAGGTAAGGCTCTAATCCATGCAGTCAGTCTATTCTATTTCTCTGCACATTTTCAGTGTTTCTTCTGTCAGCAGGGATGATAAGATTCTAGCCCCTTTTGTTTGGCTTCAGTTCTGTGTGGCACAGTGTTCAAATGCACCCATTAAGATGCCAGTTCATTTGTAGATGCTAGTTTCTTCAAAAGTGGCCCAGTCTGGGGGGTTGTCAACCATGTTGCCCAGTTTAATTAGAAATTATTGCAACTGCATCAGCCTTTGGCTATCTCCCATCTGCATCTCCACAATTTTCTCCAGTAATTCCTCCATGGCTACAGATACCAGTTAACTCTGCAGTCACAGTTTAATAGAGTCTGTAGTCCAAATATGGTTTGCATTTAGCAACAAAGATAAGGTGAGAAACTAAATATTGGCAAGTATCTGGCAAGCTGCCTATGCAAAAAAAATGCCAGTCTACGTTTCAAAAAGGCACTAGAGGCAGGCAATACAGAAAATCATACGTTTATTCATTAATTCTATAAAGTAAAATATTAGCATGCTGAGCTTTGCAGTTTCAAAAGAAAGCAAACTGTGCCTTCAATATAGTGTCTAGTCCACACAGCCCTTGCAAGATACAGGCTGTCTTTCAACCAAAAGGAATATCTAAGCCTGCAGGCCTCTCCCAAACCACAAGAAACATTTAAAGCTGCAGGCCTATGCCAGAAGACCCTTATTTCAGTTCTAAAAAGTATTTCCAAATGGAACAATTCATAGATTAGGCTCCACAGATTAGCCCTGGCTGGGTGGCCTCTCACCCTATATTTCTACATCTTCTTTTTAAGTCAGCTTTTGTGGAGGAACTAACTTTCAGTTGAGCCCTCTAGGTTACTCCCTTTTATACTGTAGTAACTGACAGTTAAGGCCTTGTGATTTTATCAGCTGATGTAGGAACATCCTCACACTAAAGTATACATTCTGAGTACACATAAAAGTCACATACACATTTTCCATGACAAATATATAACATCCTTTGGTTTAACATTTTTTTCATAATTCCATGACTTAAAAAATGTAGATATCAGAATTTCATTAAGGAGCCATCATTTAGTTTATATATGTCTCATATTTCCCAGTACTGACCTACTGTATGTACATTCTTTAATATATAAAAGAGTTGGAATCTTAATGGTGTTCATACCTCTCAACCTCTTAGCAGAAGAAATCTGGACAATACCAGAAATAATAGTGGGACAAAGGCCTAAAATAGGAACACATTTTTTTAATAGTGCTCTTATAAACAAAGTTGCTAGAATAAAAGGTTTTGTGTTACCGTGCATCTTTTGAATGAAATGAAGTCTGAAACTTAAATTTCTATCATTATTTAGTAATATCAGTGCTCACTGATTTGCCAGAAAAGCACAAGTTTTATGATGGATTGACGAGAAATATGAGGCAAAAATCTGGAGAGTTGAAAGCTATGGTGGTATTCAAAAGCAGAATAAAAGAAATTTACTTTGACACTTGGGTTTAAAATTATGCTAAAATATTCCATTTTTAAGAAACTCGCATGAAAGGTGAATAGTTGGTAGGAACAATAAAAAGTGGATTTGTTATATTTTTACAGCAAGAGATAGAGGTAGCTTTAAAAATGCTGCAGTTCATGTGCTCCAAGCAGTTAAAAATAAGCATTTCAGCCTGAGTGATAATACCGTTCAGAACTAACCTACAGCTTCTTCTTAATACGGGGAACTAATAACAGTCATCATGTAAAGGAAGTAAATCAGTGGCTTGGAGATTGATACAAAGACGCAACCTTCCTAGTCCACCTTAATATATTCTCAGAAACAGGGTGATTTATGGGAGAAGCAGTTCAGGGCTTTGAGCTGGGAATTCTGCCTTTGTCACTGCTTGTTAACATTAGGATGTATGATATCTCAAATATCATTTGCACTCTTTGAAAGATGATAGTGTACTTGTAAGACACAAGAAAAGAACCAGCATGTTGACCAGGCATCTTCAAAGTCATTTCACTCATATTTGGAATTGGCTCACTGCCAGGAAACTAATTGCCAACAGGAAAAAAAAAAAACTCTGCAATGGTATTTTGAACACAGAAAAGACTCACTCAAAGTAAGCCACTCTTCATAGTAGACCAAGAAGATATACCCACTCTGACAAGCAAAGTACAAAGATATTTGGGTATTATTTTAGATAAATTACCCTTCACCCCAGCAGGAAGATGACACCTTAAGACAGCTCAAGGTAGCCTTTAGAATCTCTAACTTACTCACAACTAAAGTACATGCCTCCTTAGTCAGAAACTCCCTTACCCCCATTGTGTGCATTATCATATATTAGTCTAAATTGTCAACAAAATGCTGCCATATTACATACAATAAAATTTAAAATACTCAGGAGGTATATACTGTTCTATAAGCGGAAGCACTACTACATTTGTATATGAAGAGCCAAAGGCTTACCCAATGGAAGCTAAAGCTCATTTGTTATTAGATAAACTTAACTGCAAGCTACAAAATTAAAGTTATTATCCATCCTTGAAGACAGTACTACCAGACAAAAGTATAGATGATGACTTACAAGGGACATGACAATTAATAGATAATGAAGACCAGCATATACTCTGGCAACAACAGCGTGAGTGTTCCACAAAACCTCTCCTATATAGTCATCAAAAACAAATTTCTGGACTTGAGGGAAGAAGTATCTTTGTGCATTTAGAAATTCCTAAGAATAATTTAAATATATAATTTGTTCACTTATGCTCTCTGTCAAGATAAAGTACATTTTTATGAAATTAGTACAAATTTTGGAGGCCTTCAAATATTATAACAACAATCTTTGTTTCTGTAGATCTGTGGAGGCCCATGCAATAGGAGTGAAAATATTCATCTTTTGGCTAAGTAAATTTGGTAACTAGTGTGGATGTTTTCTCTGTTGGTATAAGGCTTTTCTTGGATCAAGAAGAAACAAGCCTGGGGAAATCATTTTGACAAAAGGCGCCAAATTACTTTAACATCTATAAACTATTCTCAACTGGGTGATGTTCCTTGTAATTGTGTGTTGCCCCTGAATTAAATTTCCTTTTGGGCAGCAAATCCAATAAATAAAGCCATTTTTTCCCTATTTAACCATTCTAGTAGGACAGACAGATTCCAAAACCAGCATATGGGGTTCAGGATATCTTGTAGTAAACTCATCTCCTTGATGCTAAGCTGGAAACGATTACCGATAAACTATTTGCTGATAAATACATACAAATATTTCAAGCAAGGGCATTAATGCCCTTATAACCAAAACACTCATTCCCATAATAAGTATCCAGGCTGGTCTTAAAAATATCTAAACTAGTTCTTGCTTTAATGTAATTTGGTAGTCTGTTCCATGCATCAGCTACTCTGTCAGCGAACCAATTAGTACACGTCTCATTCCTATAGAATCTTCTACATAAGTTGTCTGATGATTCTCTACTACCTTTTGATAACCCCAGACATTCCCAGAGGTAGTTGTCACTAAATGCCTTATATACCTGAATAAGATCCCCTCTAGATGATGTTTTCATGCCAGTTTGGAGTTCTTATTTATAATAATTTATTCTAAAAACACATACTCTCAAGCACCTTGGCTAACACCCTCAAGCAAAATATTAAATAAATGGAAAAATCCAACTATGTAAATACATATCAATCAACTTAATAAAATAATAAGCCATTAAAAAGATACAGTTATTATACCTGTACACTGCCTAGCAACATCATAAAACACTCTTCCAGATACACTCATTATTCAAACCAAAAAATTGCAATGTACCAAATTTTAAAATAAAGATTTTTTAGTACAAATGATAGTTCCTTATGCTTCTTCTTTCCTTTTCATTTAAAAACCAGTTGTTGTAAAATAGTAGATTCGAATAATCTACTCCTACAGTAAATATAACAATCCCTCCCACCAAATCATGCCCCCCAATTCTCAACTGTAAACCAATAAAAACAAAAAGTCTTTGGATTCAACTAATGAGCAAAAAAAAAAAAAACTTTGCTTACTGTCCAATTAGCTACCTATAATTTGGCAGCAAATCCATAGACCCCAGCCCTCTAAAAAAAAAAGTCAAGTGACTTTCTGTACCAGCATTTTGATTCAGAAAAATACTCTGCCCCAACACTTTTTGCTAGAGACAGTTGACCTGTTTGCCCCACCCTTGCTACACTACTAGATGTAGATGTCGTAAAATATATGAGAAATGCAAATATGAAACACCACATTCTGCTGATAGTAGCTATTGCATTACAGCAGGTTGTTAAAACAGACACTTATATTAGGGATACTTTTGCCTTTGTGAAAAATATTAAAAAGGTGAGAGCGGAAGAAAGAGATATTATGGTGACAATGGATGTTAATTCTTTATACACCACCATACCTAATAACATAGGGGTAGAATATGTTGGGTTAGAGGTGGCAGAATCAAAGTGTTTTAATACTGAAGAAATTAGTAATGCTGTGAATCTGGAAATAAAGCTGCTTGCTTTTATTATTTTGCTGTTGAATTCGTTGTGTGCTGATTTTCTCCTTTTGTTCATAGATAGTAGCTATTTGTTAAAAGGGGCAAATATGATATTTATAAAAATATCAAATGATTGGTATTTAGAAAATCTACCTCAGGCATACAGGCAACCTAATAACTAGTGACTAGTTACCAGTAATAAATCACAAATGCAGATAGTTCTGTAAAAAAAGATGCTAATGGGAGACTACAAGTGCAAGAAACACAGGCTCAGTGTCTTTTCATGTAAAACCATTTTTATTGCAATGTTTGCAATATGTGCCAGTAGAAATAAAATTAGAACTCTTTGTCTCACTGAAGAATCCATAGGACTACACACCTTTTACTTTTTGTCACAATAGTTACCAAATTTATTTAATGTAATAAAATATTTGTCATTCATAAAGTAAATATTTCACATAGGTCTAGATTACAATTGCACTAACCAAACTCTTGTAGCATGAAGTATCACTATTTAGTCTTGTCAGACATTTACATTTAAACTCAACAATGGGAAAATGCAGTAGTTGTCAATGCCACTAAATAAAATTTGATAATGCTTATTTTTCTAAACTGCTTATCTGGGAATATGAATATTGGACACTAATTACAATACTAGACATAAGGAAAACACATCCATCTTCTACTCAGCTGAATAAACTACTTGAAACTTCAAGAAAGTGTCTTTATTATTCCCACAGTGAAGGTATCGGAGAGAGAGAGAGAGAGAGACAGAGACAGAGACAGACAGAGAGAGAGAGAGAGAGAGAAAGAGTCTCCTAGATCTAGTGAATTTATCTTGAATAATCCTTTGCAATCTGTTTCTAACCTTATGAATACAGACAATACTGGCACCTTTCCAATAATTAGGGACAAAGACAGATGTTAGACTTTGATTAAACAAGTTAATGATTCTACGAGTAAATATGTAACACTTTTTAAAAAGAAACCGATAATGTTATCTGCACCATGAGAGGTGTACTGTGTTTCTTAATTCAAAGCCTTTTTGACCAACTCCATAGACATCATCCGCACTGTACTTTTACCAGAAACATCAAGGGAGAATTAGTTCAAGGGGTATTAAATGATTCCCTGCCTTAGTAGTAAACAAATCTGCAAAGCCCTAAACCAAATGCAACAAATTTGTACCAATTTTCCCTCTTGTGAAATTCATATATTTTATTTCCTTCTTTCCTGCAATCTCTTACATATTTAAAAAAAAAAAAGATTTCTTATTAATCTATCACAAATTTTCTCAGTGTAAATTCATAATCCTATTTTGCTTTTCTAACTTCTTTTCTTGCTAAGAGAGCCACATTTCTATACTTCTGCCAAGATAATGAAGATTTCACTTAATACATTAGCCTTTCATTATTGTTTATCACTCACACTTGTGTGTGTGTGTGTGTGTGTGTGTGTGTGTGTGTGTGTGTGTGTGTGTGTGTGTGTGTGTGCGTGTGTATGTGTGTGTATATTTAAACATATATAAAATATCTGTTAGCAAATAATAGTAAGAGCAAATGCTGTATTTGTGTGAGAATATGATACAGCAGGATTGGTGATATTCCCCCTTCCCTGTAGTGCAATCTCAGAATTGGTATATATAATTAGCAGTGGGTGTGGGAAATGCAGTGGGGGCTTTTAGTTTACAGTATTTACATTACTCTGTCTTTTTAGACTAATGCTTTTTCAACACTCTTTTAAATGTTTGCTCTTAGCTGAGACACTCTTATAGCATGTGATACTTTACTGCTTACCCTGATCCCATGAAACAAAATAGAATATAAGAATTTAAGAATTTAAGAGTATCAGACTTACTTGGATTTCATCTGAAGCAGACCTGCCCCACCCTTGATTAAAAGTGTTCTTAAACTGGTGTCTCATGTAGGATTCTCTGCCTTCTACTCAATGAGTGCCAAATAGGTTCTGATGACCCCATAATCCTTGTTGTTTGTATTTTGGCTTTTCCCGGTAAGGGGTTGCCACAGAGGAACTCCGGTCCGCTAATGATTGGCAGTAGATTTTTACGAAATGCCGAGGTGCCAGCTCGATGCTCAATCTTCAACAAAGGCATGCCCATTTACACACGCATGTCTTTCGAACGCTACCCAACCATGGGGAGGACATGCAGGCTCCACACAGAAGGCACTCCCAAGCCCAGCCAAGAATCGAATGGGAGAACCTCTTGCTGTAAGGTAACAACACTACCGCCGTACCACCGCTGCATCCTGATGACCCCATAATGCTGAACTGCAATTATTAGGTAATTGCAGAATGAATGGACAAACAAATGAATGAAAGTTTTGGTCTACAAAGTCAGGTGTGCTTGTCAAGAAGCATACAAATAATTAAAATTCTATTATTCTTATATCTGATCCGCAGTATGATACAGCTGCTGCTCAAAGTCTTTCTCGGGAATCAAGTTGGACAACATGGTTTCCCCACATTTTAAGTGGTTCCCATTAATGGAATAGAAGAATAATACTTTAAACTGGTGGTAATATAGCAACTGGAGATGGGCTAATCTGTATAGCATCTCTACTGAATGAGAACATAGCTTTTGACTTGCTGCTCCTCAAAGACATTTAAAGTATGAGGGCTCTGGTTCAGGAGAATAAGTACAGAATTACCAAAGGATATTCTGCAGAAAATATTGTTGAATCAGATAATGCAACAAAAGACTACATATATTCTTTGCCTAATCTACAGTTTCTATAATGGAATGCAATTCAGAATCTTCTCAGCCATCATCTCCTCTAAGAGAGAATAGTGTCTGTTTTAACAATGGCTTTTCATTCTGTTTTGCAGTGTAATTCTGCTGTTCACATGTACTTGTCTTGTTTTGCCTACACCAGCAGCAATGTCTCAGATGATCCCTTTTTGTATCATATTGTACAATATTGTCACATGACTGACCACACATTATCAAATACTTCAGTTAAGTAGCTTATTGCACATTAAAATTATAAACATTGTTGAATAAATGTTGTTATGTATTGCAGCTTTGCTTGCCTGGTTCATTCCTGCAGGTGGTTACAGGATCAGGCCAACAACTCCGTAAAATATAACAAACAAAACCTTTCAGTATTCTCGGTCCGGTGTGCCAATATATTTATCATCAATGTCAAGGTGAGGATTTTCCACAAAGACTCTCACTTTATTGGTGATATTACGCTGAAGAGGAACGGTGTTAGGAAGGAGTGATTTCTCTATACATAATTGCCAGTGTATGAACAGCAAAACATCAAATCAAGATTGCCAGCAGCACAGCTGAATGCAAAACAGAAATATAAAAAAATAGGTTTCATTTAGCATATTTATTTCTTTAGAAAATATTACTCGCCTGTTATATTTAGAAAAAAAAAATCTTTGCATAAAAGACATGCCCGTTGTTCTCTTTCAAGCGAATCAAATGCTGGCAACACCAGGTAAAAATACAAAACAGAGCACTAGCTGTGACAGTCCTGTACTATTCGTACATGTTTACTGGTGTAATGGGATTTTGCCCTGGGAAATGTCAAGAAGTACATAGCTTTAATGAGATTTTAAGCTGTGAAAGGTAACTTGTGTTGTTGAGCTTTTAATACTAATAATCTACAGGCAAACATTTTTCAGGATTCATTTTCCACCCAGCCACTGGGAATGCACAAGCCAGTGCATTTCTTTGTGCCAGTCCCAAGCCCGGATAAATGGGGAGGGTTGCATCAGGAAGGGCATCGGGCGTAACATTTTTCCAAATTATTCATGCTGGCGGCAATAAACATTTACATACTGGATCGGTCGAGGCCCGGGTTAACAACGACCACCACCAGTACTGTTAGCTAACAGGGTGCTGGCGGAAATTGGGCTACTGTTGGCCGAAGGAGGAGAAGAGGCAGAAGGCATGGCTGAAGGCAGGAAGAGAGGAGAAAGCTTAGGACTGTGGTAGTGAGGTTCGGAACTTTGAATATTGGCAGTATGACTAGTATAGGGAGAGAGCGAGCCGATATGATGGACAGAAGGAAGGTTGGTATATTGTGTGTGCAAGAGACCAGATGGAAGGGGAGTAATGCTAGGTGTATCAGAGGTGGGTTCAAATTGGCAAATTATCATGGTGTGGATGGGAGGAGAAATGACATAGGAATTATCCTGAAGGAACAGTATGCTAAGAGTGTTTTGGTGGTGAAAAGAGTGTCAGATAGAGTGATGTTTATGAAGCTGGAAATTGATGGTGTAATGATGAATGTTGTTAGTGCATATGCTCCACAAGTTGGGTGTGCGATGGATGAGAAAGAAAAATTTTGGAGTGAGTTGGATGAAGTGGTGATGTCTGTACCCAAGGGTGAGAAAGTGGTGATTGGAGCAGATTTCAATGGACATGTTGGTGAAGGGAACAGAGGGGATGAGGAAGTGATGGGTAGGTATGGTTTTAAACAAAGGAATGCAGAAGGTTAGATGGTAGTGGATTTTGTGGAAAGGATGGACATGGCTGTGGTGAATACGTATTTTAACAAGAGGGAGGAGCATAGGGTGACATACAATAGTGGAGGAAGATGCACACAGGTGGATTATATCTTATGTAGAAGGGCCAATTTGAAAGAGATTGGAGACTGTAAAGTGGTGACTGGGGAAAGTGTAGTTAGACAGCATAGGATGGTGGTTTGTAGGATGACGTTGGTGATCAAGAAGAGGAGGAGGAGTGTGAGGGCAGCACCAAGGATCAAATGATGGAAAATGAAAAAGGGTAATTGTGAGGTGGAGTTCAGGAATGAGTTAAGACAGGCATTGGGTGGCAGTGAAGAGTTGCCAAATAGCTGGGTAACTGGGTAACTAAGGGAGACTGCTAGAAAGGTGCTTGGTATGATATCTGGACAGAGGAAGGATGACAAGGAGACATAGTAGTGGAATGAGGAAGTATAGGAGAGTATATAGAGAAAGAGGTTGGCAAAGAACAAATGGGATTGTCAGAGAGATGAAGAAAGTGGATAGGAGTATAAGGAGATGAGGTGCATGGCAAAGAGAGAGGTGGCAAAGGCTAAGGATAAGGCATATGAAGAGTTGTATGAAAGATTGGACACTAAGGAGGGAGAAAAGGACCTGTACCGATTGACTAGACAGAGGGACCGAGCTAGGAAAGATGTGCAGTAGGTAAGAATGATAAAGGATAATGAGGGAAACATGCTCACAAGCGAGGACAGTGTGTTGAGCAGATGGAAAGAGTACTTTGAGGGGTTGATGAATGAAGAGAATGAGAGGGAGAGAAGGTTGGATGATGTGGGGATAGTGAATCATGAAGTGCAATGGATTAGCAAGGAGGAAGTAAGGATAGCTATGAAGAGGATGAAGAATGGAAAGGCTGTTGGTCCAGATGACATACCTGTGGAAGTATGGAGGTGTTTACGTGAAATGGCAGTGGAGCTTTTAACCAGATTGTTTAATGAAATCTTGGAAAGTGAGAGGATGCCTGAGGAATGGAGAAAAAGTGTTTTGGTACCGATTTTTAAGAATAAGGGTGATGTGCAGAGCTATAGTAACTACAGAGGGATTAAATTAATCAGTCACAGCATGACGTTATGGGAAAGAGTAGTGGAAGCTAGGTTAAGAAGGGGCGTGATGATTAGTGATCAACAGTATGGTTTCATGCCAGGAAAGAGCACTACAGATGTGATGTTTGCTCTGAGAGTGTTGAGGGAGAAGTGCAGAGAAGGTCAGAAGGAGTTGCATTGTGTTTTTGTAGACTTAGAGAAAGCATATGACAGGTTGCCTAGAGAGGAGTTGTGGTATTGTATGAGGAAATCGGGAGTGTCAGAGAAGTATGCAAGAGTGGTACAGGATATGTACGAGGGTAGTGTGACAGCAATGAGGTCTGCGGTGGGATTGATGGATGCATTTAAGGTGGAGGTGGGATTACATCAAGGATCAGCTCTGAGCCCTTTCTTATTTGCAATGCTGCTGGACAGGTTGACAGACGAGATCATACAGGAATCCCTGTGGACTATGATGTTTGCAGATGACATTGTGATCTGTAGTGAGAGTAGGGAACAGGTGGTGGAGACCCTGGAGAGATGGAGATATGCTCTAAAGAGAAGAGGAATGAAGGTCAGCAGGACTAAGACAGAATATATGTGTGTGAATGAGAGGGAGGATAGAGGAATGGTGAGGATGCAAGGAGTAGAGGTAGCAAAGGTGGATGAGTTTATATAGTTCAGAGTAATGGTGAGTGTGGAAGAGAGGTGAAGAAGAGAGTACAGGCAGGATGGAGTGGGTGGAGAAGAGTGTCAGGAATGATTTGTGACAGACGAGTACCAGTAAGAGTAAAAGGAAAGGTCTACAAGAGGGTAGTGAGACCAGCTATGTTATATGGGTTGGAGACAGTGGCATTGACAAAAAGGCAGGAGTTAGAGCTGGATGTGGCAAAGTTAAAGATGTTAAGATTTGCACTGGGTGTGATGAGGGCGGACAGGATCAGGAATAAGTATATTAGAGGGTCAGCCCGGGTTGGAATATTTGAAGACAAAGCCAGAGAGGCAAGATTATGTTGGTTTGGACATGTGCTGAGGAGGGATGCTGAGTATATTGGGAAAAGATGCTAAGGATGAAGCTACCAGGTAACTGGAAAAGAGGAAGGCCTAAGATGAGGTTTATGGATTGGATTTGGTGAGAGAGGACATGTAGGTGTGACAGAGCAAGATGTAGAGGACAGGAAGAAATGGAAACGGATGATCCGCTGTGACGACCCCTAACAGGAACAGCTGAAAGCAGATGATGATGATTTTCCTAAAAAAGTCAAAAATGAATAGAGCTTTATAAAACTAAGAGGTACACTCAAGAGTTTTTGACATTCATACTAAACATTTAAACCCATCAGATGATACATTTTGGGAGCAAGAACACCAGATGAGAGTAGTAGATACAAAAGTGAGCCTTAGTATCATGTACAACAGATAAGATCTTGGGGTTATAACTGTAATTCTCAGTACGTTTGGTTGTAATAAAGGTTTCAAGAAAGGAGATTTACAGTGTTGGATGAATCAAAGCACAACAAATATAAGGAGTTAAAATAACCAATACGAATGTTACATGCAACATATGCCATCTTGACTGGTGTTTAAACATTTGTGCATCTCTTTTTTTAGTTACCTTGTTTCACCATTGTATGTGGAATTATTGTTTCATTTTATAAAATAAATATTTCCAAAAATTACCAGGTTCAGGGAGGCAGGAGTTTTTTTTTTCTCCTTGTGCAATTAATAAAATGTCACACAATAGACAGAGGTGGAAGAAATCGAACCATGAACCCCTGAGTACAGGAAACAAGTATTAATAAGTCAGAGCCTCATTCCTGTGTGCTACCTGCCAGTTAGAGGTTCTGTCTACTGAGACTCAGTATGATCAGTCTTGGAATATAGCTCTTAGGTTTTGAGGTATGCATTTCTGGAAGGACAAGAAAAAACTAGAGATTATTGGAAGTAATGAGTAAGGTAGTCCTAATAAGTAATACTGTATGAGACCCATGGCAGAATTATAAAAAGTGTTCCAGCTGTAAACAAAAATATAATGGGGGCGCAACTTTTAAGACAACCTACTGGTATAGATGAAAGCTGCCAAGTCACACTGACACCGACTCAGGATGAGAAGTGTGTCCTGATTGTTGGAATAGTAAACTGTGGGAAGAAGTGTCACTATATGTATCTATAGGACTACATTCCTGTCATGTGGATGAACAGGGAATCTGTGCTGAATGTAAAATCAGTGATGGAAACAAAAGATTTCATACATTTACAGTTTTGCGGTACGAAAAGGGCAGTATGATGCAGTATTTATGTTTATTGGCAGTTGGAGTTTGCTGGATGGTTGCATTTCAAGAGGAGTGCAGAAGTGAAAAATAAAATCCAGTTCCTGTCTGTGGAGAATGTCATTATGACACCATTCCAAAACTGCTTGCATCCCTAACCCATGATGAGCATAATTCATAGTAATATTGAAAGAGGGCCTACACGCTCAGTTCACTGTCCTGCATCTAGGTGGCTTAAACAAGGGGAAAAGATTAAGAGGTTCAAATCCATCTGGCATCACCTCAGAGGTAGTTTATTATAATGACAAAAGGAGACCCAGCATCACTCCTATTAGGAAAGGAAACAGAAAAACTATTCACTTTCGTAAACCCTAAAAAAAAAAATAAAAGTAATTATATGTAAGTAATGGCTTCTATTACTATGCTCTTAAGAAGAATATAATACAATGAAGCTTCTGTATGTAAGTGTAGATTCATTAGTCTGTAGAAAAAATAGTATAATTGTTAATGCAAGTGACACAATATCTTTTTGTAGTATTATAAACAGCTGGAAAAAATAATATTCGTAATGGTGAAGTAGAGCACAAGTTTTGTGTGTGTGTGTGTGTGTGTGTGTGTGTGTGTGTGTGTGTGTGTGTGTGTGTGTGTGTCATGTGTGTGTGTGTCGTGTGTGTGTGTGTGTGTGTGTGTGTGTGTGTGTGTGTGTGTGTGTGTGTGTGTGTGTGTGTGTGTGTGTGTGTGTGTCAGGGTCAAAGAATGATGAGGAAGACTGGGTTTTAGAGAGTGAAGTTCAGAAGCCGAATATACTCATTTGATCCTTTACTATATTCTTCTTATGTTGTCTTTGCCTCCAGCTAGATTTTCAACTGTTATGTAGGATTGTAGTTGATTTACTTTCATTAACCCTGGAACTGATGTGAAGTAGATGCTGAAGATATAAGGAATAAACTGTATTTTTATCACAGAAGGTGACTCATTAAAGAGATAGATCAAGTATCACCTCTAAACTCACATCAGTCCTCACAGCCTTACCTCCTGACCTCATAACGACTTCTCACAACTTCCCATTGTGACATATGTATGGAAATGGGCTTTCCATTTCCATCATAGCTAGTCCTATATAATCCCACTGTTTGCCCAAATCCATTAATTTCCTGTTAGCACCTTTTGTAGTCAATAACATCCTTCCCCGCTTTTTGGTACAGACAGAAGCCACTTCACCCAGCAGAACCTTAAATAAAACTTTGGCAGTATTTGTCCACTATTTTAAAGTCTACTGCACTTTCAGTACGACTACATTTTTTTTTACTTTTTTACCTCCTTATGCAGGCATGAATGTGAACAATTTGTGCACTTTACACATTTGTTTATTCTGCTAAGGCTGCTTTTGCTAAGAGTCAGACAAATACCAAGTGCTTGTATGCCCTTGATGTAACAAGCGTATGCAGATATCTAGTTATCCTCTGTTAAGCACCACCATCAACCCAAGCCTTATCTCAACATTTGACTCAAAGACTGAAGGTGGGATTTCCAAATGCTTTGCTCTTTGCTAATCTAAAATTATATGGTGCAAGGCTACTTTGTTGGTAGGAGTTATGCAATTGTCATAATAACATCTGACATCATGGCTATTATTATTAAGGTTATTCTGTTCCATCTGGTCTCATTAAATGTGGAAGTTCCATGTTCCCAAATCATTCCCAAGGAGAGTATTCTTACACTTAGAAAATGGAATACTTGCATCCCCACTTTGTACGATATTTATTATTAAAATATTTAAGTATTGTTTTATAACTTTGTGTTAAATAGCTCTTCATTGGTCATAACTGGGAATTCTAGAAGGCCACCTCTTCATGGAAATAGTTTGGTAAACAAGTTATCTCCTTTTAAGAATGTATTAATTTGGAGTTATACATAATATATCTGTAAAAACTAAAATATTAAATACAAACAACATATAAAGTACGTTATTAATATTATAGCCCAACCTCTGTCTAATAGAAAATATATTTCACAAAGTGCACTCCATGAAAAAAACTGGTAATTCTTATTACATGCAAAACGATGGTATGCATAATATTAGCACTAAAAAGACTTTTTTTATTACTCCATCTGGGATATTTTTGGTAATATTGTGGAGATAGCATTATCAATCAATTTGTTTTCCGAAAATAAAAGTAACAGAAAGATGAGTGTTCTGTAATACCTTTTAATTACATTTCTACTTAAGAATAAATAATAACCCCTGTGGAATAACAGGTACTCTGTACGTAGTTTGCAATTTACCACAATATTCTAGTGACCGTAGAGTTAGAGTGCTGGACCTGTGAGATTGCTGGGATGTTGTCTCCTACAACACTAACAGGAAGTATCATAAGCTTGACAACCTACTCTGCTTCTGTTGTAATGTGTCAGAAAGCAAGCAGCTAGTCATCTAGACACACTAAATGTAAGGGAAGGGGGGTAGACTCAAGTCACATTTACCTTGGTACCAAATGTGGAGAATTCAAAACTTCATTTGTGTCTGGCAATTAGAAAAAGTCTGGATTCATAGTCTGAGTGACCCAAGTTTGATTCTTGGCTTTAGTGCTGGAGTGCATAGGCAGGGATGATTACTGAGCTCATTTGGGGGGGGGGGGTGATGGGAGAGGCACATGTTTGAGCACAATGATCTCTAACTCTCTCTCTGGAAAAGACAGTAGTACTTAGTTTTGCCTAGAAATAATGAGGTATACTGGTAATTAAAGCCCCTTGCAGAATGGTGGTCCAGGCAGGGATACCCATTGCATGTCCTACCAAGGGCTCTCACTGATGTGTGCAAGGGTTAGGGAATTTAATAAGAGCCCACTGTGACAGCAGGGTGCTGCTACACTAGGTGTCTTGATATCCTTATTGGCCCCAAAAATAGGTTGCAAAAGTCTGGGGGGGACAAAGAGATGTTCTGGTGGCAGTTGATTGATAGTGTGACAAACCAAAATGCTGCCAGCCCAGCTAGCTGGAATTTTGTAAATAATTGTATGTCACTTGAAAATATTAATATTTGTATAGAGAATTGTGAGGCTGCCAACCCAGCTATTTAGAATTTTTTAAATAATTGCATGTTATTTGTGAATATTAATATGATCCATTGGCTTGTTTTACAAATATAAGAGACCTATATGTTATGTGTATATTAAACTACTGGTACAGAAGTGTGTGTTGAACTGTATGTAGTGTACTGAGCTTCAAGAATGTAAGCACAGTGTACTCTGCTGGAAAAGAGCAGAAATGTGTATGAACTGTATACCTGTGCAGATGTGTGTTTTAATGGTAGAAGTTGGAACATACAGAGTTAACTTGCAAAACCTCAAGAAAATAAGTGGAATTGTTTTAGATTTTGTTATCTCTGTTTCAGCTCAGAGCAGACACAATGTCAGTTGGAGGTTTTCCTATTGTCTTGAAACAGAAATATTTACTAGTTTTCAAATGTAAAAGTGTTTAACTGTTTTACGACTTCCATTTCTAGACAAACCTCTGAGAGATATGTACCTCTTAGCCTGGGAACTGAAGGCAGGTGACAAAGAGTGATGTCATCCCAGCTAACCAAGCAGTAATGTGTATTATTAATTTAAGAACCATCTTGGAGAAGTGAGTCTGTGCATTTTGTATTTTGTCTTGGATCTGTAAACATCCATTCAGCACTTCTCCTCAGCATTTGCCTTGCTCTGTAAGTAAGTTGTTTAGAGCATAATTTCTCTTGGATATAGACAGGAATATAGTAAAGATTAGTTTAGACATTTTCTGTATTTATTTGAGACTGTCCTCCAATGTTGTTTGAAAATATTTCCTGTGATTATGAACTCTGTAGTGACTGTGCTGAGTTATTGAGTGTTGTCTTGTTCTTTTATTAGGTTCATAGGTTCATAGGTTGGTACTAGGCTATCAGCCCTAGGGCCTATACAAGCCTAGCCATAACAATTCCCTGGCTATTTCTTCCCACATTATTTACTTTCCTGGACCCCTGTCTAGCAGGGCGACTGATGTGATCCCTGGGGTGAATTTCCTTTCTCCCATCCAAACGTCAAGGTTCCTCTTGAAGAGGTCCAAAGAGGCACTCTGCTTGACATGTATGGGAAATCTATTCCAGAGTCTGGGGAGTCTCTGGGTCAGGAACCTATCCCTCCAGCATGTTTTGTTTATTGTGATGACAAGGTTTAGACCCCTGGGCGTGTAGCTCTGAGGGATTGGGATTTCTTTAAGGGTAGCATGTCCAACAGCTCTGGGTTTGACATGGCCTTGTATGTTAAGCAGAGATCGCCTCTGAGTAGACGATATGCGACAGAGTATAGCTGGAGTTTTTTAAGGCGGTCAGCGTAGGGCATCTGCTTTAGGCCTGTGATTCTTTTAGTGAGGTATTTCTGAGGCCTTTCCAGTTGTTGCAGATGTCTTGAGAGGTACATACCAAATGGAGCATTGTATTCTATAATGGGTCTAATGAGGGATGAGTACAGTGGGACAATGACCTCCTGTTTCTGGATGAAAAGCCCTTCGTGATGAGGTGTGCCACATAGAAGGATTTCCTGACTGTTGTGGCGATGTGGTTATCGAAGGTGAGACCACTGTCCACCTGTGTCCCTAAGTCTCTTATCACACTTTCTGTGTTTAGTGTACTGCCACCTATATGGTAATTCATGGATACATGTTTTTTTTCCCAAAGGGGATAACAATACATTTCTTGGCATTGAGCTTGAGCCCATGGCTCTGGCACCAAGCATCTGTTTCTGTAAGGCCTTTTTGTAGAGTATCCACATCATTTGGGGATTCAATAATGGCTCCCAGTTTGCAGTCATCTGCAAACTTTGTTAGCCAGAGTCCCTTAGTGTTGACCTGTACTTCAGAGAAGTAGATGCCAAACAAGAGCGGCCCCAGGACTGAACCCTGAGGTACTCCACTTGTCACTTGTCTGGAGCTGGATTTGGAGTCGGCTACTTTTACAGTGTGGGTTCTATCAGTAAGCCATTTTGCAACCCATTGGGTGACATAGGGATTAATACCCAACTTAGTAAGTTTATCTATGATTCCAGAGTGGGGGATGGTGTCAAAGGCCTTGGCAAGGTCTAGATAGGCTGTGTGGACCACCTTACCCTTGTCCATGGCTCTGGAGACTGATTCAAAGAAGTCAATCAGGTTCAGGAGACAAGATCGGCCCTTCACAAACCCAAACTGGGTAGGGTCCAGTGTTTGAAGGTTGCCAATGTCTTTGTTTATAAGTTCCATGATAATACGCTCCATGGCCTTGCAGATAAGGCTTGTCAGACTGATGGGACGGTAGTTTCCAGGATCCAAGGTGGATCCCCCCTTGTGGATTGGGATAACTGTAGCTCTGCGCCACTCAGTGGGCACGAAACCTGAGGTGAGGCTATGATTAAACATAACACTTAGGTGAGGTGCCAGTTCATATTGTAGTTCATGCAGTACACAGCCCGGGATGTCATCTGGTCCCATGGATGCTGTATTCTTGGCTTTAGAGAGTGCGTTTTGTACCTGTGTGGCCGTTATTACTGGAATTTGGCAATCTTCCGGTATTGAGATGGGCCATTTAGGGGGTGAGAGGGGGGTGAAGTTGGCACTGAATCGATCTGCCAGGATATTGGCAATATCCTTTGGATCAGTATATTTATTGCCATTCTGTTTTAGCTCAGAGCAGATCTGAGCATTGCCATTTAGATTCTTGACATAGTTATAGAATGCTTTGTGGTTGTCTTTGGAATCTTTGGCAATTTTATTTTCATAACTAGCTTTGGAGGATTTTATGAGGCATCTCAGTTTGTTACTGAGGCTAGTAAGGGAGTTTTTTGCATCCTGGGATTTTCCGCTTTTCTGCAAAAGTTTCTGCCTTTTGTTGTAAAGTTTGTTTATGGCAGGGGACCACCAGATTGGCTTCCTTTTTGGATGAGAGCATTTTGGTTCTATTTGGGATGGCACGATTCATGCATGAGTGGATGTGCTCGTACAGTGCCTTAGTGTAGGATTCAGCAGTTGAACTTTCAGTTCCCGTCTGCATGGGTGTCATGAAGTTTGTCACTTCTGACTTGAGAAGCATGAAGTTGGCTTTGGAGAAGGTTTTTATGGTGGTCTCTTTACTGGGGGTGGGGTGGGATGTGGATGTTAAGGGTGATTAGCTTATGGTCAGACCTGACTAACGAGGGGGTGATCATAGGTATGGAGCATTGATTTGCCATGTTGGTAATGACCAGGTCTAGGATATTGGAGCCCCTGGTGGGACTATGGATTAGTTGATCCAGGGCGTTGGAATTTATGAATTCCAAGAACCGTTGCGCAAAGGTGTTGGGACATGAGTAGTTTTCCTAGTTAATGGCAGGGTAGTTAAAATCACCCAGTATTAGGGTGTTTGGTTCTATCTTAATATTTTCCAGTATGTTTAAAAGGTGTAGTGAGAATCTTGGGGTATGGTGGGGGATCTGTAGCAAGCTACAATTTGGATTGCAGTCTTACCTAGTGTTAGTTGCACTTGGAGAATTTCAGACACATTGTGTTGGCCAACTAGCCTGGTGGTGTGAATATCCTTGGTGAATATTGACACTCCTCCACCTTTAGTGTTTCGGTCCTGGTTTGGTGGCGAAAAGTGTGGTAAGAGTTGTAGCCTGGTATTGCAGGGGTGCTCTCTGGAGCCTTGAACCAGGTCTCAGTTACTGCACAGATATCGATGTTCTCCATTTTTAGGAGTGCCTCGAGAGAGTGCATTTTGAGGTTTAGACTTCTAGCATTGAGTAGCATTACCTTCAGATTTTGCATGCTTGTACCTGTTACGGTGGTTTTGTCCTTTGAAGTTTGCCTAAAAAAGGCACTATAGGGGTGGCAAGAGCCTTAGCCAGTAACCTGAATCCCAGGGGCGACAGGTGCAGACCATCTCTGGCAAAGCATCGTGGTCTGTCAATCATGTCATCCCAGGCAGACAGATACTGGATCCCCTTTGAATGACACCATAAGCTTAGCCAATTGTTGAAGTCAATCATTTTATCCTTATATTGTGGTATCATTCTGGGTGAAGGCAGGATGCTACTCAGGGCTAGGGTCATACCTGCCTATAATATTTATTATTAAATATATTTAAACATTTTAATAGTGGTAGGTTTGTTTAGATATATGTAAGCTCTGAGAGTACTTGCATATGTATTTGGTGACACTGTATGGGCCACTCCAATAGCCTTGAAAGCATTGGTCACACTTACAATGTGGATAATAGTAACATTACGCAGTAAGATTGGGCACCCTTTGGTAAGGGCCTTAAAAGTAGCTGATAAGTAAGGGCAGCTGATACTACCTTATAATCTGGGTAGAAGGGGACATAGCTAGTAAACCTATACCAGCCTTTCCCATGTGTGTGTGTATGTGTGTGTGTGTGTGTGTGTGTGTGTGTGTGTGTTTGTGTGTGTGTGTGTGTGTGTGTGTGTGTCTGTATATCAATCAAATCTCGAAGTGTGTGTGTGTCAGCTACTTGGGCAGGGACACGAAGCACTGGTTGGACAGAGAGGGTGCTAGAGGTCTTAGCTTGGCTGGTTGGCTGAGATCTTAACTCTATAGCTGTGCCAGTGGGAAGTCTTATTGGGGATCTGGAGAAAGAGAGAGAGAGAGAGAGAGAGAGAGAGAGAGAAAACAGCCCCAGACAGACTGGGATATCTGTGTGCTCTTAAGGGAAATTGTACTTTACTGGGTGTGTACTTGTCATTCTCTAATGTGTACATCCCAGACTAGTGCTAGTGATGAGGATTGAGGCTCCATGATTACGGGGCCAGTGCAGGGGTGTCACAGACAGCTTTGGGGAGGGACAATTTGGCTATTTTATTATTTAATTTTACTGTTCTCATCAAGGACATTTTGGAATATTAGTCTATCTGGTGAGATTTATGAGGCTTCATGACTTGCAGTCAGCTGCAGATTTAGACAGTGGTTAATATTTTGCCTGTACTTCAAACAAATATGTGTCAAAGAGTGGAGAGTTAGGACAGAACCTTGAGGAATGCTACTAATTAAATTTTGAGGGTTGGAGAGGGTATTATTTATTTTGATCAAGTGTACTCTGATTATGATTTTGCAATCCAGTGAACAATAAAGGTTTATAGCTGGACTGATTTGTATATCATACCAGAGCAGGGAATGGTATCAAATGATTTTGCAAAGTCCAGATAAGTGTGAATGTGAAGGTCTCTATTTGGGACTTGGATTTTTTGAAGTAGCTAACAAGAAGATATGATTTACCCTTGACAAAGCCAAACTTGGAAAGGTCTTGAGTCTGGAGATCTTTTATGTCTTTATTGCTTAATTCCACAGTGGTGGTTTTACAGATATGGCTAGTGAGACTGATGAACCTATAGTTAAATGAGTCAGCGGGGGGCTCACCATTTTTGGGTGCATATTCTGTAGATAGACACTGACAAAAGGTGTTTAAATAAGTTACGTTTTAAGCTTACCAGTACATAGCTGTATATGTTGCCTTGCCCCATGGAGGTGTTGTTTACTTTATTTATTCATTTGAGAGGTTACTTGAATCTTGGTCAGTGTTGCTGATCATACCTTGGTCTGACTAGCATGGCGGGGACTAAGGTTATAGAAACTGGACTGAAACTGTGGCTGAAGTTTTTATTCAGGATGTTAACTATGGATTCAGAGTTGGTGTGGCTTGTACCATTTATAATGAATCTAGAGTATGACAAGTTATTATTGCTTAATTTATGTACATAGTTTAGAAAGGGCTTTTGGGTTTCAGTAGTGCTTCTCATAATGTTCTACAGTTCAATACTAATTTGGTTAAGTTTTGTTTTATGAGTTGGGGGGGGGCAAGATTTGTAAAAGGCTATGAGATATCCCACCAGATTGAATGCTTGATGTAATTATTGTTTTGCTTATGAGAAAACTGGACAGTTTCCCTATACAATGATTTCCTTGGTTGGGGTTAAGATGCCAATATTCAGAGATGCAGGGTCTTTGGACTATTCATGTTTTTTTTTTTGTTAAGGATGATAAAATCTAATAATTTTGCTGATTTCCCTGAATGTACATAAATATTAGAACTAAAGAGGATGGTCTTGAGCCAGATGTTGATGAGTAAACGGTCTGATTTAACTAGGGAAGGAATGCTTGTAGGGTTGAGCATTGGACATGAGAGTTAATTGTGACCAGTTATAAGAGTTCTGCGCCTCATATAAGGAGTTGATGGTGCCATGGCAAACCGGTGTGTAACAATGCTGAAAATGTTAGTGGATGAGTTGGTATATAGGTAATGAAAACCTTGTAATAAAAAATGTTTGCTTTGAATTATACCGGGGGAGCATGTTTAGGTTTCAACATATTCCTCCAGGGACATAGAAGGGGACAATACATAAAAATAAAGTAAAAAAAAATATTTAGAGTGGTTTGAACTTGTACTAAGTCATGCTTGAGGTAATTTCAGATGAGCTCTATGACTATGGGATCTCTAATAAACATGGATATGCACCCACTGGTCTGAATGAGTGTCATAAAGTGAATTCCAGAATAGTAGTGCTTCTCATAGATTGGAACAGTGTTATAGGTTAGAGTAGTTACACATGTTTTCAAGTCAAGCATCCTTCCTCTGAAGCTCTTGTTTTCAGCAGAGCCACCCTGATGCCTGGCAAATTTAAATTTACTTTATTGGAATGTTTAGTACCTTTAGTTTGCCCAAAATGACACTGTAGGGACTGAAAAGGTTTGCAGCAGTGGATAGCATGTTGTCTTACTGCAAGATGTTCTCCAATTTGAGTCTCAGCAGGAGTGTCTTATGTCTGGCGTTTGCATGTTCTCCCTGTATTCATGTTGGTTTTCTCTGGGTGCTCCGGTTTCCTCCCACATTCCAAAGGCATGCAGTAGGTGGATTGGACACTCTAAATTGGTCATACTTGTGATTTTGTGTGTGTGTGTGGGGGGGGGGGGTGTTAGAGAAGAATAACCATGGCCAAGCTATCCACCCCATTGTGCAAACCTTAGCTGTATATGATTGTCACTGTTGAAGTACTCTCCAACCTCTATGTGCAAAAATGGGGAAAAAGGCATTGTAGGTGGATGGATGTAAGAGCCTTTGAACAACAAGTGTTGGGTGATGTGAGCAGGTCTCCTATATCTTTGCAAAACTAGTGGCTCTACAAACAACCATAGCAGGATCCCAAATTTGCACCAACAAATAAACAAGACTTGCTGAAGGAACAGGCTCCTAAGTCAACATGTTCCCAGATTCCCAGCTTACGGAATATGTTACTACTACAGAATAAGGAAAGTACTACTTTGCCTTAATGACTGGATGAGTAGGCACACTTTTGCATCAAGGCTGTTGTGTATGGCCCTGCCTTATTTAGGAAGTGTACAAAATAAAGCAGTTCTAAAGTGCTGCAAGAATTTTTAAGTGTGTCAGTTTAAATATGCATTTGGTTAGGCCTCTTATGGTCTCTGTGGCCACCTGCCTAGTATTACTCCTATGTCTGTTTACCATTTTGTTCCAGGCTGTCACAAACTTGATCTTCTTAGAATAACCCCATTTACATAGCCAGTCATTGAAACCAATGACGGCTCATGTGTATTTTGGAATTATTTTAGACAAGGTCAGAATACTACTCAATACAAGGGATCATCATACTTAAGGACATACAACAAGATGTCCACTGTGTGTCTGCCATCTCATTCTTTACAAACCACCTGTGATCATTTAACCCAACATTAGCTTTGGCAGGGTCACAAGGGTCTTTTTGACATTCCTAATCCTAACACCTGACAGACAACTGACAGTCTCTCTCTGTCCTTTAGCAGTCTGAAATGTCTAGTTTGTATGTCAACAATAGAATCGCCAATAGCTAGAGCATTTTGTAATTTAATAAATTATCATGTAAAATCAAAAACACCACCGTAAATAAACTACAAGCAATCAAAAGAATGAAACTCCTTAAATTATTTAATAAATCCAAAGCTCATCTTCTCAAGTATAATATCAAAAGCATTACAGAAAAAGGAACACTATCAGATCAGCTGAAGCAGTTCATATACTTAGGCTGGTCTGTGAAACCAAAGATATTTATAAATCCTTCTTTAGCTGTGTCAGATCAGAAAATTAAGTATATATTCTCTACATTGATCAGACATTATTCACAATAATGTCCCCTGTTCTGACCCAACTGCCAGTGTCATTAGAAAAATTTTGCGCCATCTTCACTCTTGAGATTTCTGTTTAAAACCCCAGAACATCTGAATCCTTAATTCCCCCAGTTGTATATATATAAAGAATGCTAACTAAGACAGACATTACTTCTTGCATGGGACCTGATAATATACCTGGTTGCTTCATTAATAGTGTTAAACATGCCCTTACCGACACATTTCTCAAACTATTTAACTTATGTTTAGCTATTGCTTTTGTCCCTGATGAGTGACACAGCTGTGATGATGCCCCTCGATAAAGGTGGCCTTATAACTTTCCTGGTAATTGCAGCTCTGTCAGTCTTATAAGCTTCAACTGCTTTGTCATGGAACATATTAAACCTAACTTCATAAACTGTGATATCAAGAATCTTGTTAGACTATACTTCCAACAGTCTGGTTTCATGAAGGATAGATCTGGTCTGTATAATCTGGTATATTTCTTCAAATGGATTACAGAGGATGTAAATGGTAGCCATGCTCTGCAGGTACTGGGCCTTGTCCTGGCTAAGGCATATTACATGACCCCGCATGCTAGAATCATAAAAGATCTAAATGCTTTAAAAACTGACCTACATGTGGTAAGATGGGTAACAACCTGGCTGAAAGACAGAACTCACAGTGTGTGTTGCAGGTGTCTCCTTGGAACGTATGAAAGTGACAAGCAGTACCCCTCAGATCTCAGTGCTAGGACCTCTCCTTTTTGGTATTTACTGCTCAGATCTCCAAGCACAGAGTCAAGACATCTGGCTGACAAAGTCTGCAGACAATTGCAAATTGGTGGTGTTTTTTTAAGGCCCCCTTGGGCAATAAAATCCTCTAGAATGAGATTGCCCAAGTAAACTCTTGGTGTACTCCAAATGGGCTCAGACTAAATGCTAAAAAGTGTAGTATCGTCATTTTTGGTAGACAACCCCTCATGTCATCATACTGTCTAGATAGCACACCCCTACAAATTGAGAATGTAGATAGGGACCCTAGGTACTAGGGTTGATGGCACCCTCTCTTTTGACAATCATTAACGATGTTTGTCAGGAGATCCATTAATTTAACCCAGCTAATTGCCAAAGACATATAATCAATTCTACAGGGGTTATCACTTTCCTTATATTCAGCATTGATCAGGCCAGTTATTGAGCACAATACATTCTTTGGGATGTATCTCACTAAACAGGTCGCACAATTAGACTGCAAAGATTTCTAATTAAAAAAAGAAAAAGATCACAGACCTAAAGTTCTTGAGCTATCAGATGAGACTGGAATCTCTATTACTATATTCAGTGTATTCTATACATTTGAGGAAAGATCTCTGTTTCACTCTCTTACTGTGTCATTAAACACTCAATTGTCCTGGATCTCCTGTTTCTCTACATGTTCAATAGCTCCACCAGTACTAGAACCAAATACCTAAATCTTCACCAGCAGACAAGTAAAACACAATGGAGTGACAAGTTTATAACCCAGCAGTTTTCAGTATTTTGAACTTTCAAGATTTTGGTCTCAGGATTTTGGGTTTCAGGATTTTGGTCTTTCAGGATTTTGTAGCACTCCCAGTGATGCCATGGTAGTAGACAAACATGTCGGAGTTGGATTTATGTGAGTAGGGGGCTATGTGTGGCTGAGTTACCCTATACATGAATAGGTTTTTGGCTACTTTGGCATACATTGATTTATCTGCCCCCAGTTCATGTACATAAATGATTCTGTCACAAATGGATTTTATGTTAAATAATTGTAGTGGATTTTCAATAAACATTCAGCAGTTGCTAGACTTCATTCAGATGACTAAGGAAATTAAGCTGGCCAAGGTAACTGAATTCAGAGTCTATGGCATCATAGTTTCTGGCTAGATAGGTAAGGTGACAAAAGATTAGTTGTGATGCTGGTAGCAGAAGGTTGGTTTGGGAACAACAGTGGGTTTTATTTGGGCTGATTGCTGCTTCAGTGGTAGCTTTACAGTACTGAATGAAATAATATAGTGAACTGGTTAGGAATATAAAGGGAAAGTATGTGACAAGACTAAAAGCAAGAATAAAAATATAATAAGATAACTGCATAATATAGATGCATATCAAAAAAAGAGGATAGTATTGGAAACACAACCTAAAAATAAGAGAAATAGCTGAAGGATGACAAATACTGAAAGCTAATATGACTGCAAGCAACAAACTATCTAAGTTAATTGGGAGGAATAACGCTACTAAAGATTTACTACAAACAGAAATCAATTATGGTACGAGCAAGTAAGCACCCGCTGCAGTCACTGCGGGAAAAATCGAACAGGTGAGCACCTATAATAAGCACCGGACAAACGCAACAGAGACTAGCAGTCCAGCAAGTGGGTACCAGCTAAACAGAGAAAATCAATGAACAGACACAATGAGGTAATCGACAAAGATGCACTGAAAGCAGAACAGGCCACCGGTAAGCATGAGCGCCTCTTGCTGTGAGGAGGCACCACTACCCATTGTGCCAGTGTGCCACAAATAGTACCACAAATGTACTGAAATCAAGAATAACAATAGTGCAACTAAGGACTATTGTTAATCTTGACAATAGTGCAACTAAACAGTACTTGATGAGCAGAAAAGGACAATGATATTTATATATATATATATATATATATATATATATATGTATATATGTTTATATAATTCAGTACAAAGCTATAGATATTTCTGTACCGTCTTGTAGCTGAGGCTGTTAATTAAGCTGTTTACTCAGTAGAATATTTCTGCTCATTGGTGATGATCAGACTGCAGTAAGTGTCAGATTTAACATACCTTTAGTTATTTAAAGACTGTGGGGTGATACCTTCAGAGAAAATGACCAATCAAAATCAGGTACACCTTATCTGGAAACCAAGCTCAGGTAGCTGGCAGATTGAAGCATCTGCTATCCCCAGAGGCTGTTGCACAACAGACTCAGTATTTAGAACCTTCTAAAGTTCTTGTAGTACATCAGATCTGTGAGAACCCAGACAATAAGTGGATCTGTGGTCTTGTCTTCCTGCTGATCTGAAGTATCCTGCTGTCTTCTCCAGATTATTTCTTAGAGTACTGTCAGCCTCTCCACAGTTGTAGCAGGAACCTGAAACAAAAGTTTTCCACAATGTTTTTCCTCACCAACAATTGCTGTGCTGTGTGTTTATATTTGGTGCTACTAGGCCATTTCTTGCATTTATACAATCATTTTCAAAATGTTGCATTTTGCTACACTATGATCAACAGGTACAAAGCAATAGGTCACTGATCATTTAAAAAAAATTTGCTTTTCATCCTTCATCTACATTATTTTTCAGTCATATGTGCATTGCTTTCACCACATATATCCGTGCAGACCAGAGCCATAGTGGGTTCACTGTATTATATGAGGCAAAGCAGAGCACCCCAGCAACTATCAGTAAAAGCTATGTCTTATACACCATCTGTATTAGTTGCATAACACACACACACACGTTTCACTACTATTACCTGTACCAAAACGCAACACATCTCAATTTGTTGTTTGATTAAGAAGAAAAAGGTTGCGTAGTTTATAATCCATGTTAGTTAAAAACACAAATGATTTACTTAATGCAAGGAACATTGCTAAATTACTAATTTAAGAAGCCTAGAGCAAAGAGGTAATGACAGCTTATTCTGAGTGTGACACCTCTTTGAAAGTCAGTTTTCATACCCATCTGAATTACTTGCACTAATCAAAAACGGCAAAGCTGTCGGAGACTGTGTTATCTCATGTAAAATAAAATTTCACAGCTATACACAGTAAAATATGTTTATGTACTGCGTCCTATGATCATAACCAGCAAATTGTTTTCCCCTCCTTGTCTGCATTACTTTTCTATGCGTGACGTGCACCATTCCTTTTGCACATGACAAAATGCAACAGAGTTGTATTCGAGTTCTGCTGTGCTATATCATGCGAAACAAAATGGGCAAGCTCATACTCAACTAACTATGTATTCTCATTTTCACCTGTAGTCTCCATTACCTGTGTCATTCACACATGCTTTACTTCTGCTACACATTACTGGTAAAGCTGCATTTCTTGGGTTACTTAAAAACACTAAAGTGTATGCAGTTCATAACCTACTTAAGCAAAAAAAAAAAAAAAAAAAAAACATTTAGGTAAAACAAGAAAAATGACTCTTTGGCTTATTTACGAGATCCTAAAGAAAAAAAAGAGCACTAACATGCTTTGATTGTTACAATTCCATTTGGTAAAATACTTCCTGTTCCTCCATTTGCATTAGTTGTGCAGCAACAACACTATTTATTTATTTACTTCTGTTGTGATTACCTTTGTACAGAACTGTAGAGGAGGCGGATTTGTAAGATATGGTGCAAAAGTACAAAATGTAAGAGCTCCACTTCATAAAATCTGACTGCTGTGGTGTATCACCTCCCCATGGCTGTTTTCTTATAAGCGCATTATTCTGAATAAGTACTTTCAGTTGGAGTACAAAACAGTCAAGCATGGCCTAGAAGCTTTTACTGTAACAACTAATTTCCTTTCTTATATTTTGTAGCAGTAATTGGGAGAGGGCAGGTACAATTTTATATGTTAGGTTAGCATCTATAGCAGCATAGGAGATAAACTGGAAACCATTATTTTTTTGCCAGAGGCTGGATTCCATTAAGGACCTATGCAGATTCCATGCTGTCATTTACTATTGATAGTTAACTAAATGAGTGCCTGACTCAGCACACCCTGGATCTTTTTGGTCTCCCTGTTATAGCTATGTCCTGTCAGATGAAACCTTACTAAGGCAAGGAAAAAGTTTCAATTTTGAATGTAGAACTAAGTGGATGAGTAGTCCGCAAGAATATTCTGTGCTTGTATTGTTTTTGGGACATGTTTTGATGCTTAATGCAATGCATGTATATTCAGCAATAGTTCTATTCATACTAACCCAACCAAATGCAGTCCACCAAGCAGCGTATATGCTATTATCCTTGCACACGTTTTAGGGTATTTTTTGTCAAACTAATAGAAAAACAGTAGGCAAACTATCACAGGGGACCATAAGATGACTAGCTATACACACCTTCAAGCAGGCAAACTTAAAAAAGGTTTGCCACTCTTTACACGTACTTAATATTGCTTGCCTCCCAAACTGAGCAGGGCCGTACACAACCCTGGTGTAAATTTGTGCCTATGTATCCATTCACCAAGACTTAAATGTAGCCAACGTAGTACTTGTTTGACCTGTCCTGTCTCTTTATTCCATAGGCTGGGAATACATTGAGTTAAGGAACTCTCTCTCCAGTGAGTCTTGTTTATTTATTGGTGTAAATTTAAGTCCTTGGTGCAGGTGTTTGCAGAGAGATTGGATTTACAAAGACAGAGGTTAAATAGGACTGTGTCTTTCATGTCACCTCACAGCAACTTGTTGGTTACAGAACATAAGGAGAATTGTGCTACTCTATCAGGGTAGTTGAAGGATTTAAGACCTTTAATTTTCTTTGTTAGAAATCTTTAGGGCCTTTCCTTTTGAGCGATATGCATGGATTTGCACATACCAAAGGGAGGGGGAATACATTCAATGAAAGTTGTGATAAGGAAAGAATACAGTGGTAAGAATATCACTTTGGACCATGAATATATTCCCTTGGAAATTAACTAAGCCGGAAAGAATAATTTATTAACTGTGTTGGAAATGTTATGATCAAATGAGGGAAAGTGCTCTGCATAAGTACGGAGGTCTCTTATGACTGTATCTGTCTGAGGAGGAATGCCATTTATAAAATATGAGGTGGGATCAACCTTTCTGCTAAATACTGATATGCGGCATTTTGTTTCTTTTAGTTTGCAACCATTTTTGATATGCCATGTATGTGCATATTCCTGTCCTGGATGGTGCTGTTTTGTACACGTGAAGGAGCAGATAACAGTGCCCAGTCAACAGTCATGAGCAAACTTGGTCAACACCACTTTGGGACATTGGCTTGAACATCTACAAAATAAATACCAATAGGAAAGGCCCCAGAATTGATCCCTGTGGCACCCCACTAGTAACAAATTTACATTCAGAAGAAGGAAGCAACAACTTTTACAGCTTTGGATCTGTAGCCAGTTTACAATAGTCCAGCCAATGTAGCTGTATACTTTAAACATGTCTAATTGTTAAATAATATCAGCATGGGAGATGGTGTCAAAATCCATGGCCAGGTCAAGCTAAGCAGCAAGTGCAAATGGATACTGTCCACAGCCCCTGGAACATTTTCAAAACAGCTTAATAGATTCAGGAAACAGGACCTGCACTTCATAAAATCAAGCTGACTGGGATCAAGACCAGTTAAGTTGCCTATTTCTGCATAAATTAGTTTTGATATGATAATTCCCATGGCTTTGCATACAAGGCTGGTGAGACAGGTGTGTCCATCATGAAAAGATGTATCTTCCTTCAGACATACATTATGAAATGATGTATCTTCCTTCAAACGTACATTATGAAATGATGTATCTTCCTTCAAACGTACATTATGAAATGATGTATCTTCCTTCAAACGTACATTATGAAATGATGTATCTTCCTTCAAACGTACATTATGAAATGATGTATCTTCCTTCAGACATACGTTATGAAATGATGTATCTTCCTTCAAATGTACATTATGAAATGATGTATCTTCCTTCAAACGTACATTATGAAATGATGTATCTTCCTTCAAACGTACATTATAAAATGATGTATCTTCCTTCAAACGTACATTATGAAATGATGTATCTTCCTTCGGACATATATTATGAAATGATGCATCTTCCTTCAAACATACATTATGAAATGACGTATCTTCCTTCAAACGTACATTATGAAATGATGTATCTTCCTTCAAACGTACATTATGAAATGATGTATCTTCCTTCAAACGTACATTATGAAATGATGTATCTTCCTTCAAACGTACATTATGAAATGATGTATCTTCCTTCAAACGTACATTATGAAATGATGTATCTTCCTTCAAACGTACATTATGAAATGATGTATCTTCCTTCAAACGTACATTATGAAATGATGTATCTTCCTTCGGACATATATTATGAAATGATGCATCTTCCTTCAAACATACATTATGAAATGACGTATCTTCCTTCAAACGTACATTATGAAATGATGTATCTTCCTTCAAACGTACATTATGAAATGATGTATCTTCCTTCGGACATATATTATGAAATGATGCATCTTCCTTCAAACATACATTATGAAATGACGTATCTTCCTTCAAACGTACATTATGAAATGATGTATCTTCGATCAAACGTACATTATGAAATGATGTATCTTCCTTCAGACATACATTATGAAATGATGCATCTTCCTTCAAACATACATTATGAAATGATGTATCTTCCTTCAAACGTAGATTATAAAATGATGTATCTTCCTTCAAACGTACATTATGAAATGATGTATCTTCCTTCAAACGTAGATTATGAAATGATGTATCTTCCTTCAGACATACATTATGAAATGATGTATCTTCCTTCAAACATACATTATGAAATGATGTATCTTCCTTCAGACGTACATTATGAAATGATGTATCTTCCTTCACACATACATTATGAAATGATGTATCTTCCTTCAAACATACATTATGAAATGATGTATCTTCCTTCAGACATACATTATGAAATGATGTAACTTCCTTCAAACGTACATTATGAAATGATGTATCTTCCTTCAAACATACATTATGAAATGATGTATCTTCCTTCAAACGTACATTATGAAATGATGTATCTTCCTTCAAACATATATTATGAAATGATGTATCTTCCTTCAAACGTACATTATGAAATGATGTATCTTCATTCAAACATACATTATGAAATGATGTATCTTCCTTCAAACGTACATTATGAAATGATGTATCTTCCTTCAAACGTACATTATGAAATGATGTATCTTCCTTCAAACGTACATTATGGAATGATGTATCTTCCTTCAAATGTAGATTATGAAATGATGTATCTTCCTTCAGACATACATTATGAAATGATGTATCTTTCTTCAAACGTAGATTATGAAATGATGTATCTTCCTTCAAACGTACATTATGAAATGATTTATCTTCCTTCAAACGTAGATTATGAAATGATGTATCTTCCTTCAGACATACATTATGAAATGATGTATCTTCCTTCAAATGTAGATTATGAAATGATGTATCTTCATTCAAACATACATTATGAAATGATGTATCTTCCTTCAAACGTACATTATGAAATGATGTATCTTCCTTCAAACGTAGATTATGAAATGATGTATCTTCCTTCAGACATACATTATGAAATGAAGTATCTTCCTTCAAACATACATTATGAAATGATGTATCTTCCTTCAAACGTACATTATGAAATGAAGTATCTTCCTTCAGACATACATTATGAAATGATGTATCTTCCTTCAGATGTACATTATGAAATGATGTATCTTCCTTCAAACGTACATTATGAAATGATGTATCTTCATTCAAATGTACATTATGAAATGATGTATCTTGCTTCAAACGTACATTATGAAATGATGTATCTTCCTTCAGACATACGTTATGAAATGATGTATCTTCCTTCAAATGTACATTATGAAATGATGTATCTTCCTTCAGACATACGTTATGAAATGATGTATCTTCCTTCAAACGTACATTATGAAATGATGTATCTTCCTTCAGGCCTACATTATGAAATGATGTATCTTCCTTCAAACATACATTATGAAATGATGTATCTTCCTTCAAACGTACATTATGAAATGATGTATCTTCCTTCAAACATACATTATGAAATGATGTATCTTCCTTCAAATGTACATTATGAAATGATGTATCTTCCTTCAAACGTACATTATGAAATGATGTATCTTCCTTCAGACATACGTTATGAAATGATGTATCTTCCTTCAAATGCACATTATGAAATGATGTATCTTCATTCAAATGTACATTATGAAATGATGTATCTTCCTTCAGACATACATTATGAAATGATGTATCTTCCTTCAAACATACATTATGAAATGATGTATCTTCCTTCAAACATACATTATGAAATGATGTATCTTCCTTCAAATGTACATTATGAAATGATGTATCTTCCTTCAAACGTACATTATGAAATGATGTATCTTCCTTCAGACATACGTTATGAAATGATGTATCTTCCTTCAAATGTACATTATGAAATGATGTATCTTCCTTCAAACATACATTATGAAATGATGTATCTTCCTTCAAACGTACATTATGAAATGATGTATCTTCCTTCAAATGTACATTATGAAATGATGTATCTTCCTTCAAACGTACATTATGAAATGATGTATCTTCCTTCAGATATACGTTATGAAATGATGTATCTTCCTTCAAATGTACATTATGAAATGATGTATCTTCCTTCAAACGTACATTATGAAATGATGTATCTTCCTTCAAACGTACATTATGAAATGATGTATCTTCCTTCAAACGTACATTATGAAATGATGTATCTTCCTTCAAACGTACATTATGAAATGATGTATCTTCCTTCAAACGTACATTATGAAATGATGTATCTTCCTTCAGACATACATTATGAAATGATGTATCTTCCTTCAAACGTACATTATGAAATGATGTATCTTCCTTCACACATACATTATGAAATGATGTATCTTCCTTCAAACATACATTATGAAATGATGTATCTTCCTTCAGACATACATTATGAAATGATGTAACTTCCTTCAAGCGTACATTATGAAATGATGTATCTTCCTTCAAACATACATTATGAAATGATGTATCTTCCTTCAAACGTACATTATGAAATGATGTATCTTCCTTCAAACGTAGATTATGAAATGATGTATCTTCCTTCAGACATACATTATGAAATGATGTATCTTCCTTCAAATGTACATTATGAAATGATGTATCTTCCTTCAAACGTACATTATGAAATGATGTATCTTCCTTCAAACGTACATTATGAAATGATGTATCTTCCTTCAGACATACATTATGAAATGATGTATCTTCCTGCAAACATACATTATGAAATGATATATCTTCCTTCAGACATACATTATGAAATGATGTATTTTCCTTCAGACATACATTATGAAATGATGTATCTTCCTTCAGACATACATTATGAAATGATGTATCTTCCTTCAAACGTACATTATGAAATGATGTATCTTCCTTCAAACGTACATTATGAAATGATGTATCTTCCTTCAGACATACGTTATGAAATGATGTATCTTCCTTCAGACATACATTATGAAATGATGTATCTTCCTTCAGACATACATTATGAAATGATGTATCTTCCTTCAGACATACGTTATGAAATGATGTATCTTCCTTCAAATGCACATTATGAATTGATGTATCTTCATTCAAATGTACATTATGAAATGATGTATCTTCCTTCAAATGCACATTATGAAATGATGTATCTTCCTTCAAACGTACATTATGAAATGATGTATCTTCCTTCAGACATACGTTATGAAATGATGTATCTTCCTTCAAATGCACATTATGAAATGATGTATCTTCATTCAAATGTACATTATGAAATGATGTATCTTCCTTCAAATGCACATTATGAAATGATGTATCTTCATTCAAATGTACATTATGAAATGATGTATCTTCCTTCAAACGTACATTATGAAATGATGTATCTTCCTTCAAACGTACATTATGAAATGATGTATCTTCATTCAAATGTACATTATGAAATGATGTATCTTCCTTCAAACGTACATTATGAAATGATGTATCTTCCTTCAGACATACATTATGAAATGATGTATCTTCCTTCAAATGTACATTATGAAATGATGTATCTTCCTTCAAACGTACATTATGAAATGATGTATCTTCCTTCAGACATACGTTATGAAATGATGTAACTTCCTTCAAAATTACATTATGAAATGATGTATATTCCTTCAAACATACATTATGAAATGATGTATCTTCCTTCAAACGTACATTATGAAATGATGTATCTTCCTTCAGACATACGTTATGAAATGATGTATCTTCCTTCAGACATACGTTATGAAATGATGTATCTTCATTCAAATGTACATTATGAAATGATGTATCTTCCTTCAAACATACATTATGAAATGATGTATCTTCCTTCAAACGTACATTATGAAATGATGTATCTTCATTCAAATGTACATTATGAAATGATGTATCTTCCTTCAAACGTACATTATGAAATGATGTATCTTCCTTCAGACATACGTTATGAAATGATGTATCTTCATTCAAATGTACATTATGAAATGATGTATCTTCCTTCAAATGTACATTATGAAATTATGTATCTTCATTCAAATGTACATTATGAAATGATGTATCTTCCTTCAAACGTACATTATGAAATGATGTATCTTCCTTCAGACATACGTTATGAAATGATGTATCTTCCTTCAAACGTACATTATGAAATGATGTATCTTCATTCAAATGTACATTATGAAATGATGTATCTTCCTTCAAACGTACATTATGAAATGATGTATCTTCCTTCAAACATACATTATGAAATGATGTATCTTCCTTCAAACGTACATTATGAAATGATGTATCTTCCTTCAAATGCACATTATGAAATGATGTATCTTCATTCAAATGTACATTATGAAATGATGTATCTTCCTTCAAATGTACATTATGAAATGATGTATCTTCCTTCAGACATACGTTATGAAATGATGTATCTTCCTTCAAATGCACATTATGAAATGATGTATCTTCATTCAAATGTACATTATGAAATGATGTATCTTCCTTCAAACGTACATTATGAAATGATGTATCTTCCTTCAGACATATATTATGAAATGATGCATCTTCCTTCAAACATACATTATGAAATGACGTATCTTCCTTCAAACGTACATTATGAAATGATGTATCTTCGATCAAACGTACATTATGAAATGATGTATCTTCCTTCAAACGTACATTATGAAATGATGTATCTTCCTTCAAACATACATTATGAAATGATGCATCTTCCTTCAAACATACATTATGAAATGACGTATCTTCCTTCAAACGTACATTATGAAATGATGTATCTTCGATCAAACGTACATTATGAAATTATGTATCTTCCTTCTAACGTACATTATGAAATGATGTATCTTCGTTCAGACATACATTATGAAATGATGTATCTTCCTTCAAACATACATTATGAAATTATTCATCTTCCTTCAAACGTACATTATGAAATGATGTATCTTCCTTCAAATGTACATTATGAAATGATGTATCTTCCTTCAAACGTACATTATGAAATGATGTATCTTCCTTCAAACGTACATTATGAAATGATGTATCTTCCTTCAAATGTACATTATGAAATGATGTATCTTCCTTCAAACGTACATTATGAAATTATGTATCTTCCTTCTAATGTACATTATGAAATGATGTATCTTCCTTCAAACATACATTATGAACTGATGTATCTTCCTTCAGACATACATTATGAAATGATGTATCTTCCTTCAAACATACATTATGAACTGATGTATCTTCCTTCAGACATACATTATGAAATGATGTATCTTCCTTCAAACGTACATTATGAAATGATGTATCTTCCTTCAAACGTACATTATGAAATGATGTATCTTCCTTCAGACATACATTATGAAATGATGTATCTTCCTTCAGACATACATTATGAAATGATGTATCTTCCTTCAGACATACATTATGAAATGATGTATCTTCCTTCAAACGTACATTATGAAATGATGTATCTTCCTTCACACATACATTATGAAATGATGTATCATCCTTCAAACATACATTATGAAATGATGTATCTTCCTTCAGACATACATTATGAAATGATGTATCTTCCTTCAGACATACATTATGAAATGATGTATCTTCCTTCAGGCCTACATTATGAAGTTATATATCTTCCTTTTTAATTCTCCCTGGGATGTCATGTTTTTCATCCAGTTTTCAGTTCTTGTCTCATAGGCCACCCAAGTATTTGTGATCACAACTTGCTCCTAAACGTACGTTGCTACCACTTCAGATTGACAGCTTATGCCAGCATTTGGCACACTGCATACAAGAAAAGTTTAGCTAAACTTTGAGTGTCAGAATGGAAATCAAGATGAGAGAAAGCAGCTTTAGGAACAACAGCGCTCAAAGGTATTCCTTCAGACTGAAATATAAATGCTGAACGCGGGACAAACTAAAAATTAAATATAAAACCTAGTTTATGTCAGGAAGCAAAAAATGCAATCCAGAATGTAATGAAAATAAGCATTTGTCAGTGCTGAACATTCACTTGTATTCTACCTACAACGTTGCGTTAGGCTATAAAGGAATGCTGGGAAGGTAATGGTGGGATTAGAAGAACATGGCTTGAGAAATAGTTCACCACACGCGGTGGATTTGCAGTGATGTGAAAGAAATTGAAACATTACTCTTACAAGTTTCTTTGTGCCACAGAAGTAATATAACTTCTAGATGCTGTATTTTGTTCTCCTCATCCTTATCGGGCATCAGAAAATAATGGTTGTCAAACAAGAGAATGTTACCATATGTTACTATTTCACGAATGTCAATTGTTTCGTAAGGGTGTCAAGATGGGATATAAAAAAGATGTTATGAGAGTCGGACAAAAATAAAATACCTCAGCATCCTTAATCCTACACATAGTATAAAAGATTCAGTGAGCAACCATGCACAAATGTTAGACCACACAAAGAGCCATTGTGAGAGCAGCTGTGTGAAAATTCAATCAAAAAGTAAAACAAGCTGTTTGGTAATCTAAAAAAACCTCCCTTTATAGATGGTGTCATTCAAGATACACTGTAATCAAGAAGATAGGTCCCTTTAGCCAGACAAATATAATTATGAACTACTGGTAGCCTGTTTAGGAGTGAATGACCTAAGGCACTCCACCAAGAGGGATATTCAGGGAGTCATGAAGGAACTTTCTATGCATGTGTTAGAGGCAGGAAAGACACTGGCCTTGCATAGTATCTTACCTTCACCAAGAATGATGCTCAGATACAAAGACAAGAAAACTTGCTTTTAACAATTGGCTAAGTAGCTGTTGTCATTCTAAGGGAATCCTATGTCAGCCAGGGATGATATAGTAAATAAGGCTTCTTGTTTTGGCAAGACAGACTTACACCTGCCACACCACACCTCCGCATACCAGTTAAAGACTTTGCTGTCCCCATAGTGTCTTTTTATAGGAAGATTTCCCCTACTTGACATTTCTTCATGGAAACTCAGATCTGGGTAACATCAAGGTGGCACTACCTGATGCTAGCAGTCTAAATAGAAAGTTGCCAGAACTTGAGGCCCTCCTGCAACTCAAATGTATTCATATTCGTACAGTTACTGAAACAAGGTTTCAATGTAATGACAGCGCTCCCTATATACTAGGGTTTAGTACCTATCATGCATTCAGGCCCTGGAATAATTGTGAGGGAGTATGTATATTTGTTACAAACACCATGACTTCACATTGTAATGACAGCGCTCCCTCTGTACTAGGGTTTTGTTCCTATCATGCCTTCAGGCCCTGGAATAATTGTGAGGGAGTATCTATATTTGTTAGAAACACCATGACTTCACATTGTAATGACAGTGCTTTCTCTGTACTAGGGTTTTGTACCTATCATGCCTTCAGGCCCTGGAATAATTGTAATGGAGTATCTATATTTGTTAGAAACACTATGAGTTCGCATTGTAATGACAGCGCTTCCGCTACACTAGGGTTTAGTACCTATCATGCCTTCAGGCCCTGGAATAATTATGAGGGAGTATCTATATTTGTTAGAAACACCATGACATCACATCACATAATCTTAACTTGGTGCTGATAGGACCCAAATCACCCTTAACAAACCCAACTATTGATTCCTTATTGAAATACTCGCACTCAAAATACCAAGTGCTGACAAGCTGAAAAAAAAAAGACTGAAAACCTGGAGAACAGCGGATCTCAAAAATCACTTTTCTCCTTATAACTTCTTTTTGCAAGCCTCCCTGCACTCCTGAAGTTATATATATGAAATCTGAGATCACCATACTTTGACGAGAAGGGAATATTCCAAGAAATGGCATCTTGGGCTTAGTATATGTAAGTCTGTTCTTTCAACCATTCAGTCAATGTATTTTGGGACTTACTTTAGTAGGCCCCAACATTTAAAATGGTTTCCCAGCTATTACTTCAGTGCTAGCTACAGGTCCTCATTAATGTCACCCAAGAAATTACTTCAACACCATTGAAGTATTAAATAACAAACCAAATACTTTCTTAGTAGAAGACTTCAATAAAGCAAGCATTGATTGGCACATTTACATATCTAAAAACACTTATACTCAGTGTTTCCTAGACTTCATTAATACCAATGCATTAGATCAAATTGTAAAACTACTTACTAGAGGCTCTAATATCCTTGAGCTTTTCCTTACCAACCTAGCCCCAGTCTGCACCCTACTATGCATGTCCTCACTCACTAGAGGTTCTAATATCCTTGAGCTGGTCCTTACTAACCTAGACCCAGTCTGCACCATACCATGCATCTTCTCATTCCTGGTTAAGTCGGACCCCAAATCATTCATCTTCTCGGTCAAGTCTAGTGGAGTCTCCCCATCACTAAATTAGACCATCTTTATGGACTTCTCCAAGGCAAACCTACTTCAATTTGTAGAAGACCTGTGCAAAATTCCCAACAACCTCTTGCAAATGGATCCAGTTGAAAGTGCTGTTGCATTTCCCCTCTGACTTTTACCAGAACCTGTGCATTTGCACAGAAAAGTCACTACGTATCCACCCTAAAATATAACAGCAAATTCAGGAATAAACCTCCCAGATGCAACTAGCGTATTAATAAACTGTACAACAAAGAAGGAAAATAATGAATGTTTGCAAGAAATCCCTGTCTCCTTATTGCAAGACTACACTGAAACATATTAGCATTAAACTTAAAAACATTAGCAGGAAATTTAAAGCAGAGTACGAACTTAAGGTTGCTACAAATTCCAAAGGAAATTACAGATCATCTTGAGTTATGTCATAAAACTGAGGAATAATGTCTAACACTGCACTGAGCTCACCCACAATAATATGACCCATTCTAAACCCCAAGATATATCTAGTATAGTAGCAGATAGATTTAATAATAAGTTTACCCATCCTACCAGCATTGCTGCCACCCCTGTCTCTGAGAATTTAGTTCACCCTGTAATCATTTTGGAACAAGTCTTAGAATCCCTGTCAAAGGCTAAAAATAACATTTCTGTTTGACCAACTTACCAGGCCACATTCTCATTGGTGCCAAGTATGTGCTATCTTCACCTTTACTGAAGTAAGCCAGCATCAGCCTATCTGCAAGATTTGTTCCCAATGTCTGTGACTCCCCTACACAAGGGTGGCCCCTCTGCAGACCATGTTGGACAGAGGTTATAAAGAATTGGAAGTTAGTGAGCATTTTGGAACTGCTCAAAGTCTACGGTCTGATATAGCTGTTCCCTATTTCGGACCTGTTATGATTAATGATAAAATTGGAACATCTTCCAAGCAGTCTTTTGTTAAAATTCCAGCATTTTTTACATCAGACCACATGGATATTAGGGACATTATTAGCAAACATTGGTCCATTCTGCAAGTAGATGAGGGTATAAAGAGGATAGTTGGTGAGCAACCACATTTTCTGTATAGAAGTAATAAAAATTTGAAGAGAATGTTATGCTATCCTAAGTTTAAGGAAGCTACGTCTGGAAATGAGAATACTAGACCATGTGGACAATGTAATTTTTGTACCTACATAGACACTAGTAAAAGTTTTTTTCACCCTGATCTGCAAAAAGAATTTAAGACATCAGCTATGGCTAACTGTATGACATCTAATTTAGTATATCTGGCTGTATGCCAGAAATGCTCTTCTTTTTATGTTGGCAAAACCAACAGACCTTTTAAAGATAGGATATGAGAACATATCTACCATTATCAGAAAAGGTTCAGCACACAATGCTCTGGCAAAACATACTACACAACATGGTGACACACATAGGTTTTTGTTTAGAGCTCTAGAAGTTATAGTCCCTAGCATACGGGAGGGTGACATTAGGAATTACACTGAGTGCAGGGAGAGCAATTGGATTATAATATTAAGAGCTGACAGAGGCATGGGACTTAATGAAAGGGCATCTATTAAGCCCCTGTTAAGGAAGCGTAGGAATATTAAGTGAAATATATTATGAAAAATTGTGTTAGTTATTGATTTTTATATAGATTTTACTGTTTAAATAGGATTAGTTATTTGTACATAGTATATTTGTAGTGATATACATTTAGCACTTTGCTTTTATTTTATGTTTTACTCATTGTGTTTACTGTGTCTGTCATTATGGTATTTTATTATATCATATTTGTATTTCTAATAGTATAATATGAGATGCAGTTTAATGTTGTTAGATAAGCCTTTAGGATAGTTAATTCTGTTTAGGATATATGTAGTAGCACTTTAAGGTTTTTTAATTAGTATATGAATTTGATTGGTTTATAGATTTCTGACTAGTATATATTTAGTTTGAAATGTGAGGTTGATGTATTATAGATCTGATGAAGCTTTTTAAGCGAAAGCGCTTATCTACATTTTGATACATTTTGGCTACCTGAGAATAAACTACATTTTTATTTATATTCATCCTGCTTCACTCCGCTTCCATTATTTTTGTATTTTGCATTTCATAATGTATGTCTGAAGGAAGATACATCATTTCATAATGTACATCTGCTCTCTGCCAACAGCTGAAGGTGGAGACTCTGGCAATATCTTGTAGGAAAGGACATTTGTATGGACTTGGTTACTTAACTTCTTGGACAAGTATACAATAGTGGATTAAAACATGTTGGTATATGGAAACCAGAGCAGAGTAACCTCTGTGTTATCATTTTTAAGTAGGGTGCAGTCCCATTCATTGGATAGGGCATGCTGTTCGCATGAAAACCATCTTTGATTTGTTGCATTTACCATCTTATTTCATGGTGGTGTTACTACTGGCCAAGCAACCTACATTCCCCATGGACATTACACAATGAATATTACATTATGAAAGAGAACATGTATTGTATTCATACAGAATTGCATGTGTGAAATGCAAAAAAGTCTCCTTCCTGAGCAAAATAGTCATGGCTTCTAGTTATCTCTTAACCGCATCACCGACAAGTTTTCATTTATAAAACACAAAAGAAAAAAGCTGTGTGATTAACATCATTGTATTGTACTCAAACTTTTAATAGAGACTTGGAAAAGATTATTTTAAAAGCAGACGACTTTCCATGTAGGCATTTTTTAAAGTTGGAATGCATTTTTCTACCTAAATGTGATTGACATATTGTGAATAGGGTGAAACACCATGAGATAAAACATTCAGAAAAGAAAGCTTAAAAACACAACCAGTGTTGCATTTCTGTTTGCACAAGCTCCTGTACTCATAAGATATATATGCATTTTGTAATATCTTGTGCTTGAAATCTTTGGAATTCTGCCGGCATCCATCTTGACTCATAAAATCTGGCTCAGCAGTAAAGTATTTCCATTGCTAATTGTTTTTAAAGATTTTAATTTACTTTTAAGTAGATTAAGTGCATGATATTTACAGAAAACATTTAGGAGGATAATTATTGGAAAGCCAGCAGTCTGAGAACAGATCTGGTGTGAGAGTGCCTTATTAAAGTTAAACATGTTGCCTCATAATAAATATAATGTAAATTATATGTCTCTGAAAAAAACAGTAACTAATTGTTTTAAGGCCAAAAGTGAGGGCTAAATTGTTTGCAGTCTAAAAATAAATATAAAATTGGCAACAGGGTAGGTGCATGTTTTATTCTTGCTGCCCTGATCTGTAATAAATCTTTATAATGACTTATTTTATTTTTTTTTAATTAAACATATTTATTGATACTGCCAACAAAATCAGTGTCTAAACATTATAAAGCATGCTGTACAGCAAAGATTAGTCAACATAAATATTTGAACAATATAACATGAGCCTTGAAAAGCACAAAAATGCCAACAAAGTAATGACACTACAACTAGTAAACCATACAGATGGCACAGTATGAAATTATTATGAAATATTTATTACTAATGAAGTGTTCAACATAAACATTTGCAAATTTTCTTTGCACAGAATTGCTTTATAATTGACTAAGTGAAAGCCAGTTCAAACATTGCTGCCCTATTGTGCTGCAATGCTGATTTTATTTATAAGTTTCAGTCTTGAAAATAATTGTTCTCCTGCACAGTTGGTAACCATCATGTACATGAATACTCTGAATGCAATTTCAACATTGGAAACATAGATTTCAAGTTGTCCAAAATTATTTTTTTGTACAATGCAGAGAGACTCTCACAATTTTCACCAACAACGAGATGAATGCATTCTTTTAAAAGGTTAGCATAATCAAGTTATTTTTGATACACATTAACCTGATTTTCAAACTTTTCATTTAGCTCATCAGAACCAATTGTTTTCAATTCACTTAAGAAGGAAAACCAATTCTCAATCAATGAATAAGCTTCTGCACATTTTTCAGCTCAATAATAAAAGAGTTCAGAACAGAAAGGAATGTTTCTACCCTGAACTTTTCACTTTTAGTGAGAAGTACCTCTTCTTTTTTAACAATCTCTTTATTGACATTTCTTAAATAACATTTCCATTGAGTTCAAACCAAGAACAAACATATCAAACCAGAAAACAAAAACAGTTACATAACAGTGTTAAGTATGATGAAATGTAATAGTGTGACAGGATGGTGTTATCACATATGATTAGCAAAAAAGTTGAGAAAAATATTAAATCATTCAATAAACTATATATATATATATATATATATATATATATATATATATATATATATATATATATGTATACATATGTACTGCTTGCCAGTAAAACACAACCAATATATTGACATTGTAGGTGTACTTGGTATGTAGTTATTTCTACTGGGGAAGTATCAGATTAGTCTGGATTATAACAAGTATCTCAAAGGTGTCTTGATTATAAATAAATGATGGAGGGTCAAAGATGTTGGGGAAGGAATGTAGAGAAAAATACAGTTTTATTCCTTAATAATTGGACATTGGTAGGAATCAGTGGATGTTATCTCAGTATATGATCCATTAGCGAGTTCCAAAATTCAACAAAATGTTTATTTTGTTTTTGGGTATGCTTTAAAAATCTGTGTGCTGTTATGTATCTAATACCTATTTGTCTGAATTCATTCCAAGACATCTGAGTAGTGTTTTTCCAGTTCAGTGTAATATAATACTTTATAAGTGTGAATAGTGTAATTAATATTCTTTCTTGTTGTTTCTTTAGCTTCACAGGGGAACATGTAATAGGTCAAATTTCCAGGATAATGTAGATTTCTCGTAACCCATTTTGCTTAATCTGACTTTGAGTGAACACCATAATTTGTATGAGCATTTACAGCTCCAGAATATGTGAAGTAGGTCAGCATTCTGGCTATCACAATGTAGACATAAGATGGATGAAGTAGGTTTAAATTTATTTGTGCGGGGTAAGGTAAGCATTATTTGGTATCATGAATTGAGTATAGCTCAGTTTTCTGAAGGGAATGTGTTTAATTGTCATTTGAATAGATTGAGTCATTTAGTCATTAGAAATTAGTGGATTGATGCCCAACCAGTATTTTGATAAAAGTATCTCTTCTTGGTGGCTTATTTTAATCTTCTCTAACTCTGGGTGCCAGTTTCTGTAATTATTTAGTAATCTGATGAAGTTGATATTTCATATAGTTAAAATGGTTTCTCATTGTAATTTGTACTTTGTTTCTGTGTTTGAGCAGTTCTTAGTCATCATACTTCATGTTATCCTTTTTTTGGTATTACTTTTGGACATGTAAAGATTTGCTGTTGAAACTTGTAATATATTGTGTATGTGTATGTATGCGTGTGTGTGTGTGTGTGTGTGTGTGTGTGTGTGTGTGTGTGTGTGTGTGTGTGTGTATATGTATATATATATATATATATATATATATATATATATATATATATATATATACATATAGTGAAGAAATTAGACACTGTTTGTGCTAGCATATCATTTGTATATAATTTCAGATTACCCTGAGTATTATATGTCAGCATGACTTGCTATGATATTGTAAATAAGTTCTTAAATGTTGATTTATGATCTGTTTGTACAGAAAGTTTAAAGACTTGAACAGTGTCCTTTTACATTTCTAACTGCTCATGTTTATGATAAAAGATTCTAAAGGCAAACTGTCTCAGATTCAGCTGATCTTCAGATGATGTCATTGGAATGTTGACAGTTGCTATTTGTTGCTGTCAGAAGCTGAAAGACATGAAGGAAGTTTAGAAATCAGCTGTTGGTTGATTTTCAAAATATGAAATGAAAATTAGAACTAGAACAGTTATGACAATTAAGCTAGTCTATAAAAGAGCCTGCTGAAGACAGTTGAAGTCAGTTGCAGTTGTCAGTTGTCAGTTACAGAAGTTAGTTGTCAGTTATAACAGCCACTTGTTCACAGAAGTACTGTGCAGTGGATACCCAAAAGGAGTCACCAAGAACTGTAAGCCTGCCTTTGCTCTATTGTAATAATTTAGTTTTGATCAGGGACAGTGTTCTTTATACAGACAAGAAAATTATAATTGATCAGTTAGATCAGTTGGAGTTTCTTGGAATGTTGCTATTCTGTCCTACAGTATTGATTTAATTTTGCTGTTGACTGAGTTCTGTTTGTTTATTGGAAATTACTGCTTATATTTTTAATCATTTTGCTCATTATTAAATATTTTTATTAACTTAAATTGTGACTGGTCAATCAGTGTTTTCTTTAGTGAGATGAGAGTGCTTCTACTTGCCTTGATAACTTTCCAGACCACTTCAAAAGCCTGGCTGCTTAGGTCATTTGCTACTGTTTGTTTTAATATTTAATTTTCATAATTGGACACCTTTTAGAAGGACATGAAAGTACTCTGATTGGTGGCAGCATTACCATAGTATTCTTTGAAAGGGACACAGCTGGAAATCTGTGTCAGGCTTTCCCAGAAATGTTTTGATATGTGAGATTTAATTTATTTAAGTGTGTGTATATCAGAGGTCTTAACTGGGGCACACTGCTCTGAAGTGTGTAATGGGTTATATTTGGGGTGGACAGAAGTATACAGTCCAGTCCCAGGTTATAGGGTGTGTTCCTGTTGTGCTCTTAGGGGAAAATTGTGAAATATTACTCCTGCTTAAGTGGCAGTCTCTTATTGGAGTTGGTAGTGAGGATTGAAGCTCCTTAGTTACTGACCAGGATAGTAAGGGACATCACATTATTTGGTGGCAGTTCTGTGGGATATCATCTGGATGTCACATATAAATATATAGATATAGATATAGATATATATCTATATAGCTATATATGTGTGTGTGTGTGTGTGTGTGTGTGTGTATAAAGAGATAGTTACCTATAGTTACATGTCTATGTAAAATATATTACATATGTCAGTCAAACTCTACTGCAAAAAACATATTTCCATATCACATCTATAGTGCAATCCACATGCATGATGTACTTTATTCCCAGCAGTTGCTGGCCAACTTTCATTCATATCCTAAAATACAGTCCATCTTATCTTTTCCATTTCGCAAAGTTCAAAACTAGTGTTTATATTTGACAATTTGAAGTAACGCCATACAATATATTACAAGCATGAGCAATCCTCATGCATGGTGTGCCATATCTCACCACTAGTTGGCTGCTTCATGTCCTACCCTATGCCTATCCCACCCCCTTGGTTTCCCTTTGAGTTCAGTCTCTTCTTCCTCGGTATGATTTTCACTTTTGTAGTAATATCTCTTTCCATTGCCTTTTAATCTTTCCCTCCCCTTCATTCCTTATTCTAGTCAGTTTCTGCCATCTTCTCTCTATGTCCAAGAACCACGTGTGTACTTCTTGCTTTGATATTGCTTTTTTATTGCCTTCCAATTTTGAGTGATGGTGGTTTTACCTTTAGTACTCAGTGGTCTGATAATGTTCATTATACTTTCTTTCCACATGCTATCTTTTTTCTTTATGACCCATATACATAATTCAGAAGTATGCTCTGCTCCTTTTGAAGTATGCCTCCGTAAATCATCTGTGTCAACTTATAGAATTCTTGTGCTACCCACAGTCCCAGAATATGGTCATCATTTTTGCCTCTTCCTCCAGATACATCCAGTGTATCTACTACTTCCTTTATCAGTCTCATGTGGGGTTAGATATCATATATGCATTATTCGCAGGCTTTGATCTCATGCTCTCTCTACTTTCTGTATATGTTTCACTGCATGTATTGTCTTCTGCCTGAACCCTGCAACTCTCTTCCATCCTTCCTGCCTTCCACAATTCTTTCTCATTCTCTGTCTTCTTCATCTTTGAACATTCTTTCCCTTATTGCTTCATCAATCTGTTTTAACCTTCACTTCTTTAACCTTTTTTGTCCACCCTTCTTGCCTGTTCCTTTCTTCTGTTGCCCTCTCTGCATTCTTTTCCAAGGTCTTCCTGAGTACCAAGTAGTTCCACTATCGGGTGTCTGGTATTCTGTATTAGCTCTTCCATTGTTGGGCATCTGGTATTCTCTATTTCTATATTAGCTTCTCCATTGTTGGGCATCTCATTTTCTGTATTTCTGTATCAGCTCCTCCATTGTTGGGCAGATGGTATTCTCTATTTCTGTATTAGCTCCTCCATTGTTTTAAATCTTTCTCTGACACCCTTTTCTCTAGCTATCAAATCTCCATACTGATCTATTATATTTCTCTTCTAAATTTCTTCATTTTTCTTTCCTATCTTTGCCCTCTATCCTTCTGTTCCCCATAGTTGTTTTAGGGTTATTTTTTAGTGATGCTTCATTTATTTCCTTTAGTAAGCTTCTCCATGTCTCCCTCTCCTGTTCTCTGTTTTGCTTAACTTCCTTCTCAGTTGTTTCTATCAAGTGAATGATATTACATGTTAGTGCATATGTTGGAATATGTGGAAGCCCCTAGCACCCCTTTTCCTATGCATTTTCATTTTTGCCCTACTCAGTCTTTTCTCCTTACCTTTATTGCCTAGTCATCTGGCCTTTTGCATCTACTATAGGCTTTTGTCCCAAGGGTTCATTTGAATGTTGTGTGGTAGGTTCCTCTGTCCTTTTGCATTTCCTGTAGCCTTTTGTCCATAGGATCCATCTGTATGTTGTGTGGTAGGTTCTGGATTGTTGGAAGTATCATCATTCTTGCTGCAGTAATTCTGGTAAACAGTCTTTTCCCATGCCAGTCCTGACAGCATCACTTACCCTTTTTCCAACTTTTCCTAGATTTTTTCTGATTGTCTCTGTTACCATGTTCCCCCACATACAACCCTTGGTACTTAAAGAAATCCACATATTTTATCTAACATATTACCCCTTTACCCCCTTTGTTTTCCTAAATTTATTGTCTTTTTGTTGTTGTACCTGAGTCCCACCACTTCTTAAACCTCTCAAACATCTCTCGTATAATGGCTGAGGCCACATCCTCTGACACTTACATGCAGTCATTTGTATATAACACAAACTGAGATTACATACCCTCCTTTTCTTCAAGTATTGCTAAATCGTGTCTGGCTTCCACTCCCAGGTCCTCAAACACAGACATGAGAAGGCCTGGGGATAGTGGGCAATCCTATCTGGTCCCCAGCTTTATGTTTGTTTCTTCAGAATCTCCTCCATTTATGAGTATTTCAATTTCTATGTCTTGACATATGACTTGTAATCCAATGTATAATCTTCTCCCCTGCTCACCTTTGCTGAAGTGTCTTTGATAGAAATTTACACCTCACAATGTCAAAGGCCTTCTGCAGGTCATAGAGCAAAATCCCACCTTTCTCTTCCTGCTTCTTTTCTTCCCTGTGGTTAAATTCCGGCAGGTCCTATTTTTTCTGTCTTCATGCCCTTTACAAAGCCATTTTGCTCTACTTGCATTTGCCAATACTTCAGTTAGCCTTCCTGCTAATACTTTTTACAAATATCTTCCTCCCTTTCTCCTTTCACTAAAGGTATAATGTTTATCTTGGCCCTCCTCTTATTTTTGCATATATTGCTTGAGTCTTGTATTCTCTTGTTCTCTTTATCTAGGACCTTCCACATTTCTTCACCTCCCCGTATGTAAAAACTCTAGGGAGAATCCAGATCTTCTCTCTTTTATTTTGTATATAGCGTTCCTCATATATATATATATATATATATATATATATATATATATATATATATATCTATATATAAACACTACTGAATCTCGAAAGTTTGAAATCTCGAATTTCAAAAGCTCGAGAACATGTAGCCGAAACCCCGCATTGCCGAAAGACCAGAAGCGCGAAATTCAAAATCCCGATGTTAAGGGATTTTGAGTTAGTGCTTCTGGTGTTGTGGTTCAGGTAAGTATGTGTGTGTAAGTGTGTTTGTGAGGGGCTTTAGTGTGTGTAAGTGTGTGTTGTGACTGTGTGTGTGTGTGTGTGTGTGTGTGTGTGTGTGTGTGTGTGTGTGTGTGTGTGTGTGTGTGAGGGACTGTAATGTGTGGGTGTGAGTTTGTCTTGTGTGTATGTTTGTGCGATCTCGGAGTTAGAATATTAAAGTAGGGGGGTGTGGGGGGCACAGGGGGGGCAAAGCCCCCCTGCTTATCTTTAGTGTAGGGTGGTTTGTTTGGTTATGGGGGGCGACTGTGTGTATGTTTGTGTGTGTGCTGTATGTATGTAGTACTTTCGCGATTCTGAATTTTGCGGTTTTAATATTTCGATAATGGTGGGTTTTGGGCTTATAGTCTCGGTATTTAGGTCTTTGGGATTGTGTTATTTTGGTATTCAGTAGTGAATCCATATATATATATATATATATATATATATATATATATATATATATATATATTATCTTTTTTATTATCTTTTTTCACTCTGCATTCACCTTGTGATTTGTTCAAGTTCCAATTTATATCCCTCTACATTTTTTTCAGTTCCAGTCAGAGACTTCTCTGTCTTCCTGTTTATAAATCTCCCTATAATATTTCAGTATTTCTTGATTCTTTCCTTTGATTAGCTTGTCCTTTTTTTAAATATTCTCCATCTCCTCTGCTTATCCCCCTCTGTCTCTCACTATGCCCATTTCTTCTTGTATTTCTTGAATAGCTGTTTCCCCTTGTGCCTTCCTCACTATTTGCTAGTAATACCATTGTTGAATTTCTTGCTCCATAGTCATTTCTCTCTTATTACTTTTTCTCTGATCTGTAGTGCTTCCCTTCAACTTATATTTCTTCCATCTCTCTCTCCAACTCCTCAGTCACCCTTCCCTCTTTCCTTCCCCTGACAGTGACCTTGATCCCATCTCACCATTGTTATTCCAGTTTGACTGTCTCTCATAGTGTACTGTGGTGATTCCTTTATTCATCCTTCCAGTGTTTGTTGTCTGCTTCCTGCTATTTATGGATAGCCCACCTCCACTCCCCTTTTCATCATTTCCTGTTCCTGCACACTTACCTTTTCTCTCACTGCTGTAAGATCAGATACATCTCTCTCCTGTATTTAGAAGAGTTCCTTTATTTACATTACATTTTACTTCCCTAAGAACCCGTCTCACCTACATACAGAGATGTTATTTGTGAATATATTCCATCTCATTTGAATGCCTTTCCCTCCATATGTCTAGCCACCCTCCCACATTCATTCCTTGAACTAATTCATGCCTCATTTTTTGTTATATTCCCTTTTCCATATGACCTATACTTTTGCTGTTGTTTTATGACACATTAGCACCCACCCCCCAATTATCTCTATACCATATCTTCTTGTCTATGCCAATAGAAGTTCTTGTAGAGTCCTTTCTCTTCCTTATTTGGTGCATATATGTTTCCAGTTGCTCAGCATAAACATTCTACCCTTCACCTTCCAGATGATGCATCTACCTATCCTACTTTTTATCACTTTCTCTGTGGTTGTCTGAAGCTCTCTAAAAAATTCAGTTATTACTCCCCTCTTTCCTCCCCCTCCACCTACCTTGCTGTCCATTTTTCCCTTTGTGGAGTCAGAACATTGTATCATCTCCTCATGTCTGTTTTTCAGTTTTGTTTCTTGTAATAGAACATCTCTCCCATCCTGTTTAACTTTTTTTGTATTCTCCTTCTTCAGAATGGATTTGGTGAACCCCCATTCATGTTTGGGTCTATGTTAAATAAATGAACACTTAAATGTCAAGTACAACATACTCGAACACTTTTAAGTGAACATTTATTTAATCGACCACTCAGAACTTCGGAAAATGGAGTTCTGAAATATTTCATTTGGCCAGCACTGACATATGTGATGTAATACGTCATGTAAGCTAGTGCTAATGGCGCTGTATGGAGCAGAATGGGAATATTTCTCTTTTCTGCACTGAAGTGCGGTCTCAGAGTTGGTATATTTAAGTGGGGGATGTTTAGGGGTGCAGGGAGGCTTTCCCCCCTGTTTGCAACATTACAGTATGTTTTCCCTTTTTTTTTTTGTTATTGTGTGTATGTACCTGCTATTAGTTGGTTTTGTGTACTGTAGTACTTGGGAGGGGTAGGTGGCCAAACGAAACTTTTCGGGATTGTGTTTTTCGATATTCTGAGCGGTCGGTTAAGTAAACTTTCATTTAAAAGTGTTTGAGTATGTTGTACTCGACATTTTAAGCATTTGTTTATTTAACAATAGACCCTGATCTTCTTAATTAACTGTATTTTCCTTGCTCTTTTGCCCACTCCTACTTACTTTCCTAGTTGCTGCCATACACCAGAAGCCTTTCTTGGGGGCCTAACCTCTGTGCTGAACATTATATTTTTTGACAGCTGTCTATTCTTGGACCCCTTCTTCCCATTCTTGGTCTCTGGATCCCTGCCTTTCGGCTCTTAAATATGCATGTGTATACCAGGAACATGGGCTGTTTAAGATTTTCCTGTTGTTCCTTTCCAGTGCCCCTCACATATAGTACACACATGCTTTACATCTAAAGAAATCCCAATCCTTCCACACCACATGCTTCAGAGACCTCAACCTCATTACCATAATCAACAGAACATGCTAGAGGGACAGGTTCATAACCAAGAGACTGCCCATGCTCTGGGATAGACTTCCTATACATGTCAAGCAGAGCACCTCACTGGCCCTCTTCAAGAGAAATCTTGATGAGTGGATGGGAAATAGAAAATTCACCCCAGGGATCACTCCAGTGGCTCTACTTGATAGAGGCACTGGGAACTAAAGTTGGGCAGCATGATGCCAGGGCACTTCTATGGGCTAGGCTTGTAAAGGCTCCAGGGCCATTAGCCTAGTACACACCTATGAACCTATGAACCAGCCAAGTACTGATGTCACAATATTTTCATGTTACAGCTTCTCGTTCCTTGTCTCCCCTCCCCACTGGTGCTCACCAGTCCGGTGTGCTGGCCTCCTTCATATGTTAGTTCAATATTTGTTTTAATTTGCAGTTTTACATAAGTTTACTCTGCTGCTCATACACCACACTTCCTTTATGTCACACGTCTCTTGGTTGTTTACTATTCCCTTGTCTCCTATCATACATGGTTTTCTTGCCCTCCCCAACTGTTACATCAGGAATTATTACTTTTTTTCTAAGATTTAGTCACTAAACTTACTGATGTACAATAAATAAAGGAAACATAAGTATGAGTTATGAAAAACTTATTGCTTACCTTGGAGGTTTGCCCCTTTGCTCCTTGACTGCATTACTCATCATTAACGCAAGCATTGATTCTGTTCACTTATTGTTTGTACAGTTTTGATGTTGTGCTCCCTGGGGTTTGCTTCACAAGATAAAGATTTGTTTTATTTAATACATTCTTCCTGCACTCTCCACTGTCACCTGACATTTAGTGCCCATTCCTTCTCCTTATGTATTGCTTCTTTCATTCTGTGATCACTTGTAGTCTTTCTGTAGTCCTGTTGGACTATGCCATCTATTATAAATGCTTCTATAGGGCTTGTTTCATAACTAATTTGTCCAGCTATTCACTTCTGATTTGCCCATGGTATCTGACACACCATCCTCCGATCTCCTTAGAGGTCTCCTTTGGCTGTGTCTGCTTCTTTTTTTTTCTGTTTTTCTGACAACATGTCCCATTTCTTGTTCTCCTGTCCCATTGGTATGTCTCTTCTAGTTTTATTCACTTCATCATCTTATCTCTTTTCTCATTTGTTTATGGGTATCTTTGTGATTTGTTTCATGTTCATCTCTTTTACTGGCATGCCACCCCCTCTGTATTTTCTGGTCTTGTCTTCTTCCCTATAGGGTTTTCAGCATCTGACATTACACATCCTACCAGTGTCTCTGCATCACCTGCCTAGATCTACGGTTGATCTCTGTCCATGTCTGCCAGGCAATTCAGATTCTTGCTGCCTCGGTTTGTTTAGTTGTCTGTGATTCCTTTGTTTAAACTTTTGAACACCCTCCATATCACACAGTCTGAACCATACCCCTTCCTGCTGTGTTTCTAGAATTGCAGGATATTTCAACCAGCAGCTTTTCCATTCATTCGTAGTTCATTTAATAACTTCAACATAGCTTTCCTTCTCTTAAGTTTGTTTGCTTGCTTTATTATTTCAGTTTTCACAGCAAAGGAATGGAAGCATACCTAAACATAACTGGATCTGCTTTCTTCTGTCATTTGTTGCTGCCCCACTCTATGTATCATCTCTATTAAAATTTCTTTAATCCCTAGTATCACAGCTCTGTCATGTAAAAGCTGCATTAGAAATTGCTCCAATTCACTGTTGTTCACTCCCTCTCTCATATTCCACTTTTCTTCATGTTATTCCTCCTTGAGTGATTTCCACAATCATCCATCTTTTCAGCCTGTCTTTGTATTCTGGCCATCAGTTCTTCTGTTCGATGAATCTGCTTTTGCAGCTCAGCTTTAATTACTGCTTTATCATCCCCTAGATCTGAGCCTAAAATCATATAATTATATGTGAAGGTTACACCATTGAAGTTCAAGTCTGCAGGATAACATTTATTCATAGTTTATTAATGTAATAGCTATTTTATACCATTAACCCTAGCACATGATATTGCTCATTGCAAAAGATCTACTTGCAGCAGAACTGCCTCAAAAGATACCACAATATTGGAAATGGTTGCTTTTCCCCACATATGACTGTATTCATAGTGTTTGTGAGGTTTTGGAGAAGTCAACCAGAATGCATTTTCTCAGATAAAACATAATGGGTAAGTATTATTTCATTACATTTCACAACATTTCTGTAGAATTTTTAAACATCTTGGCTTTTCAGTTTGGTTTCTGACAGGATTGTTTTCTGTGTAGATCAGACCTTACAACTCCCTATTTTGGAGCAATGTTCCTGTTCTCGGGCCTGATTTATACCTGCATAGGATTCCCTATTTTGGAAGTATTTCCATATTTTTAGGCTTCATTTACCTCTTCACAGAATTGTCTGAGGAGAATTGGGCTGCATTTGCATTTTATTCAGAATTTACCACATAAAAGATGCATTTGATGTCAGTAAAAATCAACAAAACTGCATTTACACCACACACTGAGACCACTGGATGTCATGGATACTTTAAATATAAAATGTCCTTAAGGAATTTTTTTAACAAATATTCTTTTAGCTAATGTAGGTTTCATGTTCAAAGAGGGAAATAGGGCTCAAAGGTGTTCCCTAATAGAAGAGTAAGCCATCTATGCATAGATCAGTGACACCAGTGATCATTAATATTTTGGAACTTAGATACTATGTACATTAATGAAATCCCTTTACCACATAAACATTGAATTGGCTTAGTGTAACAGGATTTTCTAGTCTTTGATTTCTTGTCTTCTTTCAAAATTGACAAACTGCCATTGGAGAATAAATGACTACTGTGAAGTGAAATCCTCCATGCAGTTAGTCTGAGAACTATAATGTTAAGATGGAGGACTTTCCATCTTTGCTGGATGCAAAGAGGTAGCAGGAGCTCTGATGCCATACATATCTTCATCAGATTAGTGTGTTTGGGATTAGATTTCTTTCCCTATTTTTTACCTCTTGGAGTTCTTTTGGTATCAGAGGAAAGACAAAGTGTGTATAGAAGACTCAGGTTTTATGAAATTGAAAAGGCAGCTGTTTTTGTTGCTTGTTAATAAGTTGTGAGGCAGCATGGAGTAAAACAATGGATGTTTTTGGTTGTGGACTGAGTCAAACTGAACTCTTTCTGCCCATCACTAATTCTTTCCTGTAATTAGAAACACAAATCTGTCCAGAGCCTAATCTTGAGAGATTGTATCTCAATTCAGAGTGTGTTATTTCATTCTGCTGACTTGGAAGGCAAATTTCTTGTAGAACTATATTAATTTTTTCTTCTTTTTAAATCATCACTGCTAACTTGCATAACTGGTAAAAATATTGCACTGTTTAATTACTGCACACAATTAGAATTGTCTGATACTATAAGGCACCAGGGAGTCTTGAACTCAGTGCCTGAAGAATATCTAACCTTTCTTTTTACATTTATGTGCTTGGTCCCTTGTGTTGGAGTCCAAATCTCCTGCACACAAAGGTGCTGAAAATGTGATGCATGATCTGAGGAATCTGTAGATAATTTGTGGTTGGGGAAAGCGGGAGGAGAGTATGGAGACCTGGGTACAGAGTTACTTGCTTTTATCTGTCAAATGTAACTGTACATACATTATGGGTGGGTGGTAGATATGAAATGAGTAACTTCCATGGTTGATTTTCTGGTTAGACAAGTTTGCCACATACCATTGGATTCTCTGTGTATGTACTCTTGGCAAAACAATGTAAAGGTAGGTATCCCATATGTTCATTCACCAGAAAGGGATCTTGTTTAAAAACTTGTAAAAGGGTCTGCAGAGTTGACTCTCTTAGCTTTTATTTTGTTTTAAGAACTTGTTCAGCTTTGACAAATGTTAAAATGGGCCACATTCAATAAAGGGTACACTAAGAGTGTACAAAACATAGTCAGGAGTATCCCTACCACATTTTCTGGGCTTTCTAGTCACTCTGAAAGATTACACACATAGTCTATACTTGGTGGTAACCTTTATGAATCCCTGTCAGTATTTAAAGCTGCAAGAAAATCAGTAAGAAAACTAAAATTAGGAAGAAGAAGGTGTGAGCAATGCCTTTGTTGTCTGTTCACTCAGAACAGTGTACACCTAGTGTAGGCATTATTGCATCCGGGGAATTGCTTTTATTTGGGAGTAGGAAAAGTCTTACTTAAACCCATGATCCCTAAGCTGCTTCAGAAAGCAGCTCTATTACTTTCATATCTGGATGGTTTTGAAGGGGAATTGGATGCTTTGGACCAAAAAGGATCTGGCTCAGAACCGGTAATCTCTATTGGGAAGCAGTTGATGCTTCCACCCTGACCTACTGAACTGATACTGTTTGATGTCATCAGTCTACAAAAAGGAAAAACACTTCTTCCTGTTAACACTGCATGAACTAGGAAGTAAATGGTGCTGGCTGTTTGATGTTATGACTGTCAAACATACGTCTGAATGTCTTTGCTCAAGAATGCAGCATAAAGCCAAATATAATGGGGAACAGATAGCCAAAATCAGGAAAATTTATAAATATTGATCTGATTCAATTAAAAATTTAATAGAACAATGCATTTTTGTATCAACATGCATTTTCAGAACAATAAGAACTGTTATCCTGGTTCATTTACCAGAAAACCAAAACTTTTATGTGGGCCAGGACAGAAACATGAGGCAAATTATAGATAGAGATATATAAGTTGGTCAAACAGATTTACTTAAAAATTAAGGCTTTGGTTTTAACTCTCTCATTTTCTCTTTTTGATAAGTCTTCCCATAACCCAACTGATCTCCTCACACAACACCACAGACTTCACAAGAATGCATGATATAGATGCATATGACAGATTTATTTCTTCCATCAGATCCTCCAAATTTAGAGCTAAAAGATGTAGCTGCTCCACTGGCATAGACAGATAAAACCCTGATGACAGCCCAGTTGACGTGGGTTTGATCAGTAGTTTAGTCAATTGACGGAGAGCCAAGGAGGGAAGGATGTTTCCACATCTGGAAGAATAAGTTGCCCCAGGGGGTCTCCTGTGGTAATCCCTGATGGAGGATGGAGGCATCACGAGTGGAAGTGTGGTCTAAAAAGGTGAATCTGAATGGGATGTGGCTGAGCTGCTGTGGAGGTGATGTGAAATGCTGCACAGCCTCATTGTACACCTGTCCCTTTGGGATCTCTGTGGTCCAAAAGGCTGTATTTAGCTATCTGTTATGACCATGGTATGGGAATCAGGGGGTGGGGGGAGCCATTAGACACTAGGGAGAAAAAATTTGTGAAGAGCCTTAATGGCACTGGCATCAGTTGCCAGTGCACTGCAACTACCGCATATTCATTTAACTATATCAGTGTAGACTATAATTAATTTAAGAAGCTTCACTACTTTATGAATAATTATCAGCTGCCTATTTTGATATTGTAAAATTTAATTATATTATGTCTGACTTTGTTGATATTGCATAACTTAAGAGATTTTGTTTGTACTGCATGTACTGGAGTTTTTCTCCTCGGGCATCTGCTGAAAATGGGCATTTGTGCCCAGCTGGACTTCGCTGGTCAACAAATGTAAAACAAAATAAATAAATCTTTACTGGAATTGAGGAGTGGGAGGAACAACTAGCCACCAGGGATAGCACATCAATGAAGTACCTTAATGGCACCAACATCACCATGGAAATTTGGGTATGCGGGGATATCACTAGCCATCAGGGATGGTGGTTCCATTAAGGCACTTAAGTTTATCGCATCACAATGAAGATTAGGATGGGTGAATAACTAGATGGCAGGGATTCTACAAATGGCACATAAAGTTTTATGGTGATTAGGGATACAAGAGAAGTGTGGGAAGGAAGACAAGTCAGGGGATTGTTGAATATGTGTGTGTGTGTGTGTGTGTGTGTGTGTGTGTGTGTGTGTGTGTGTGTGTGTGTGTGTGTGTGTGTGTGTGTGTATGTGTGTGGTTGTGGTAATGGTTGTGGGGAGGGGGAGTGCCAATGCCTACATGAGCAGAAGTTTACTATCATAACATGCAAATCAGCAGTGATCTGCTTGTTGCGGTAATAAATTTGGTTCAGAGACATGCAAATTAGTTGATAACCTTGATGATGTGAGACCTCATTAACATGCCCCTGAATCACAAATTATCTCATCACTAGAACAGGGCCTTTTATCATGAGTTGTACAGCTCACATTAGGCCCTTTAATAAATCCCAGGGTTACACTATTCATGGCCGAAGTTTTCAAAATAATCTGCATTATGCACTTCTGAAGTACAATTGACAAAATTATGTAAAAAATGTTTCAAGGCAAAGAGAACATAAAACATAATATTTTCAGTTCAGAAATATGCATAACACTGATTTGCAGTTTGCCAGTCTGAAAGGGGACATTGTTTCATGGAGTGCAATAGGCAGAACTAATGTATGGGTTTAAATTTGCTTTACGTGACATTGTTGCTACCATAGATTAAGCATAAGGTCTTTAGTTAAATATTATCTCATAATGCATTTCTTGTGAAACTATTTTAATTTACAAATGCTTCACACTTTTGACATAGCATAATGCATTATGTAATTTATATAAATATCTCACTGTACTGGGTACAAGTGCCTGAGTCATAGGCTTTCAAAGAGCACTGTCTCAAAGCCAGAGAGCGGGGTGCCTTATACCTCACACTTTAACTTGAATACATATTCAGGCAAGATGCAGCAGCAGTGCAAGGAGAGTGCAATTGCAGCACCTCATACGAGTACAGGGAACAGAGGGGGAGGGGTGGGAGTGCAGGTCAGGGTTTCAGGCAGCAATTGAGAGGGGGGTTACGTTTAAGGAGTGGGAATTTTAAGATAAGGGTGCTATCAGGGACTTTTTGTCACAAATGTGAATCAGGGACTTTAGTTTTAGGGAGCAGGAGGGGAGTTGAGGGTTCAGGAGTCAGAGTGGGGTTTTAGCTTTAGAGAGTGATCAGAGACTTTAGGGTTACAGTACTTAAACGCTACAGTTAGGGTTGGGGACCAAGTGGGAGTTTTAGACTCAGAATCATGGCTCTGATAGGTCTTTATAATTCTTTAGGTTTAGGTGATGGAAGGGCTAGGTAATTAAGTAGGATTATGTTAGTGGGAGTTAGGGCACTTCCATTTAGAGCAAGTGGTAACAAGTAAGTGTGACATAAGCAATTAGCATTTGTAGTAGACCTTGCCACATTTAATGATAACACTGTTCCTTAGTGTCATACATTTAATATTATACAAAAATTCATTTTAAGTGCAACTGCTTTGTTTACAAATGCCTCACTCTTTTGACATTGCATAATGAATTAATGGTATTTATTTAAATGTCTTAGCATATTTAGCAATAAGACTGCTCCAACAAGCCATCAGTAAATATTATTTTACAAATGCATTTCCGGTGAAACTGTTTTGGTTTACAGATGCTTCACTGTCTTGAAATCACATAATGTATTGGCAATATTTATTTAAATGATTTAAATGTCTTTTCATGTTTAATATTAAATTGTCAGAAATAATAAAAACGTGTGTTTTTAAATTATTGTTCTTCTATAGTTCATAGGTTCATTTTTCAAAACTGGGCTTACTGCCCTGAAGGGCCACTTTAAGCCTACCGGATAACTTAAGATCAGGATCACGTCCTATACCTCACGTCTATAAGGTAAAGCCCTTAACCATTGTGCCAAAATCATCTGAAGTATAACTCTTTGAAAGCAGCATAGTTGGCCTTTGTTATTAATTAGGAGCCACAGGGGTTTAGGCATAATCTAAAAAAAAAAAAAATGAACAAAACCACAAGCAGGAAGAAAAAGTCACAAACCACAGGATACAGGCAATAAGAGCCAAGGAATCCACACCAAAAGAGGATTTCCAGTCAAAAAATGAAGTAGCAAGTACACCAGGAACTCCAACAATCACTTCTAGTTTATTGCAACAGAAACAAGTGTAGATATAAGTGCTTCCATCACAAGTAATAACAGGAACTTCATCAGATACAAAAAAACTATAGAAATGCATTCTTTCAACCACTTTTTAACATGATGTCATTTCCTGATCTAGTCAAATGCATTCAATTAAGGCTTAAAGCAACACAGGAATAAAAAAGAAAAAAGACACATGCAGCAGTAATACATAAAATTAACTGAATTACTGCGGCCAAAGATGTAACCATTCCAAAATAAAACTAGACTAGAATAAGTTGTAGAATACTATTGTGTAACGATTTAAATATATAAAGTGTATAAAACCACTAAGTTACACATAAAAACTATCCTAAATGGATATAAAATGGATACAAAATAGCCCAAAATATATGTATGTGTATTATGTATTACTGCTGCATTTGTCTTTTTTTCATTTTTTATTTGTCTTTTTTTCTTTTTTATTCCTGTGTTGCTGTAAGCCTTAATCGAATGCATTTGAATAGATCAGGAAATGACGTCATGTTAAAAAGTGGCTAAAAGAATGCATTTCTATAGTTTTTTTGTATCTGATGAAGTTCCTGTTGTTAATTGGGACGAAAGTGCTTATATCTACACTTGTTTCTGTTGCAATAAACTAGAAGTGATTGTTGGAGTTCCTGCTGTACTTGCTACTTCATTTTTTGGCAGGAAATCCTCTTTAGGTGTGGATTCCTTGGCTCTTATTGCCTGTATCCTGTGGTTTGTGACTCTTTCTTCCTACTTTAGGCATAATCTACATGCCACAAACTATACTTGTATTTTGTGTGTTATGGTTCTTTAGAACTGTTATTAGGAGGAACTCAACTACTAAGTATTGTTGACTAGTTTCCCACATCTGATTGCAGGATGCATATCTCACCACACCACTTCATGGCATTGGAATCATCATCATCATCATCATCATCATCATCATCATCATCACCATCTTCAAGTTCAGACTTGCCTAAGTATGTGTTTCCTGAATATTATACACGCACAGTAGGGTAGAAACACCACCACAATACTGTAATATTCAAATGTAATTCAATTAATTCAGTGAAAAATCCAATCTCAACAAACTTAGAAGACTAAAAGTCAAAGTAACTGGAATAAAAACTTATTTTCCAGCCATAGATTCAATTGTGAAAACCATCTCCTGCCTCTGTTATATTTCCAGATAAAGTAATAGCATTGATTATGTCCCCCATTTGTGCATATCTACTCTTCATGCAGTGATGTTTATTGGTGCCTTGTATACACGCAATCACAAGTTGAAATTTCACTATAAAAAACACTTCAGGGCAATTAGTTTGAGCGGTGAGCAGGATTTATGCATTTATTTAGGACTATTATGGCCCACAGGACTTTCACTGCTCATACAGCATCTGGCATTGAGCAGCATCTCTAGTTAGGTTAGCTGCATATTACACCAAGTAAGCACCCTTCCCTCATCCATTTACAAACACCCTCCACTCCTATCCCGTGCAAGTACACATTAGGACTTGCAACCATGGATGGACACTTTCCTGCTATCTCTGCAGCCAGCTTGGTGGACTTGGACATCCTGAGGCAATGTAACAATTGCCTTATGTACACTGACAACTACTTAATTCTTGAACGGACAAATACAGTATGTGAGAGAGGTAGTTACACAGGAGTTTGACCCTGGCAACTAGACTCTCACATAAAGACACAAAAAGCAACAAACAGGTTGTCAACGACTCACACACATCACTCACCACACCCACAAAGGACAACACACATAGACCTGCAAATACGGAGGTGCTCACATCCCATGTAACTTACCCAAACCTCAAAGGCTTCTCAGGCACAGTCCTTAGAAGCTCTGAATGCACACAAACAAGACAATTCCCATCACAACACATAAAGCCACATCTCATTGTCTCTCAGCTACCAAACCCATAAGGCAAAACACTCCACAACCCAATAATCTGGTCATAGGAGACTGCATTGTGAGACACACTGATGTGCCTCTTACCAGGCTGGATAACGAGCAGGTTACAGTTAGTTACCTGTCAGGGGTCAGGATCTGCCAGATCACACAAGCACTCTGGTCACTTACTCCTAAGTATCAGTATGGGCATGAATTACCTGACCCTTACCTCCTTGGACTATATGAAGACAGACATGAGTGAGCTCTCAGAATATGTGTCACAGGCAGGTATGAGCCTAGTATTGAGCAGCATCTTATCATCTCCAAGGATGATGCCACAATATCAGCAGGTATGAGCCTAGCATTGAGCAGCATCCTACCATCTCCAAGGATGATGCCACAATATCAGTAGGTATGAGCCTAGCATTGAGCAGCATCCTACCATCTCCAAGGATGATGCCACAGTATCAGCAGGTATGAGCCAAGCACTGAGCAGCATCCTACCATCTCCAAGGATGATGCCGCAATATCAGCAGAAAATGATCGACTTTAAAAATTGGCTTAGCTACTGGTGTAATTCCAAAGGGGTCCAATACTGCTTTGCCAATGATAGTCTTCACCTGTCCCCTCTTGGCTTTTGGATATTGGTCAAAACATTATCCACCCGTATAGTTTCTTTTTAGGCATTACCAAGCAGACAAACCTTTCAATGTAACAAAAGCTATTCAGGACAAGCTAAAACTGTTACTGCTCAATGTTAGGAGTCTCAACAAGAAAACAAACTCCCTACAAGCTCTCCTCACTCTGGAGAATGCTGACATCTGTGCAGTTACTGAAACGTGGTTCAAAGCCATGGAAAGATCTCTAGCAGTGCATGGCTATAATGCCTTTCATATGTTCCAACCACCCACTGAACATGAAAGAGCAAAAGGCAGAGGTATATCTATCTGCATAAAGGATAAGCACACCTCAAGGCTAGTCAATCAATATGGCATGCCTGAGCTACTCCATGTCCAACTAACCATGGGAAAAAAATCTGTTACTATGTTCTTCTAGTTTCAGGTCCACCACCATGAACCAGGAAACCATACATCATACCTAGATTTACTAGAATCAGTCACCATCCAGCCCAATACCATACTCATGGGTGATTTTTAACTACCCCTCAATTAATTGGAGGGCATGCACAACCACTAACATGCAGGCCCAAAGATTTCTTGACTTTGCAATTTCAAATGCCCTGGAACAGCAAGTCTGCACTCCCACTCAGATAACAGATATCCTAGATCTGGTCCCCGCAAATATGGGAGACAACTGCACTAGCCCCCTCCCCCCATGTGATATTCTCACTGGCAAGATCAGATCATAAAATGGTTTCCCTTGAAATAAAGGTAAAACTAGTCACCCCACCTAACTTCAAAACCTTTAAGAACTTCTCTAAGGTAACTAATGAAAAAGCAAATAAACACGAATCAGGATGAAGTATCCTCTTCAAAAAGAAGCAAAAAGTCCAAAAGTCATATAAAGAGGATACACCAGGACAATCGAAGCCAACCAAAATCCGAAAATAAACTTTTATTGAGACAAGTATAAAAATGAGTGAGCGCTTTCACGTCTCCTGGACGCTTCATCAGACTTAATTAACCATCACTACAACACATCTTTATATAGTAGTAGGATAGCTCCTATTGGAGAACTAATATAATACCCAATAAGGAGTGTAATTAATTAATAAAAAACAAATGCAGTGTAAATAACAAATGCAGAGTAAATAAAGCGCTCTGTTGCTAGTAGGTGCTATACAGCTTATATAATAATAAACATTAAAAACATATGTGAAAATTGTATATATATATACTAAAAAAATATATATATAATTACAAAAGTGCCTGTGCATATCAAAACTTAATACAAAAGCAAATAAGTGTAAAAATGAGGAAATACATACATTAATAAAATACTCCAAAAACGTTAAAAACCAATATATTATATGTTTAAAAACTAATTACTTATGTTTAAAAGGAATGTCTGCAAAGAAAGGTCTCAAAGAAACTTTATCATTAAGGCCATGTCCTCTATCTGCTGCTAGCTTAAGCATCCATATATATCACTATCTTTTAATTGAGAAACCTTTAGTTCCTATATTTAGAGCTCTTCCGAAGATTCATAAGAATTTGTATAGCCCTCTACTTAGACTGATAGTTTCGGGAAGAAGTTGACTCACAGAGCGTATTTCTATATTCCTAGAGAAACAACTTAGGCCAATAGTAGATGAAACCGTATTTATACTTCGTGATACACAACATTTTTTAGAGACTTTAGCTTGTCATAATAGAATTAATGAAGTTAAGGACTCAGACTATCTAGTTACGCTGGATGTAACAAGTAGCAAGTACAGCAGGAACTCCAACAATCACTTCTAGTTTATTGCAACAGAAACAAGTGTAGATATAAGCGCTTTCGTCCCAATTAACAACAGGAACTTCATCAGATACAAAAAAACTATTTACGAGTATACCTAATGATGTTGGTATAGAATACTTGAGATTGTTTCTATTACAGAAAGGGATGTCTTAACAGTAAGATTATTATGATCACTATGTTGTTGGATCTGGTCCTCTCCAATAATGTTTTTACATCTCATAATAGTTATTTTCTTCAAATTAAAGGTGTAGCGATGGGCACATCATGTGCCAATTCATATGCTAACTTAGTTTTAGCATATTGGGAATCTACTTATGTTTTAGAACATGAAATCTACTCTAAATATATTAGATATTGCATGAGATTTGTAGATGATGTCTTTTTGATTTGGAGAGAGGACCTTGCCACTTTACGAGAGTTTATTACATATGTTAATGGTACTACCACGTTTTTAGAATTGACTGATACTGCATCTCTGACTAGAATTGAGTTTCTAGATGTACTAATAAGTAAAGACAAAGGGAAACTTACAACTGAAGTTTTTCGTAAACCTTGTAGGAGGAATAATATACTTCATAGAGACAGTATGCATCCTCCACATGTATACATGAGTGTTATTAAGAATAAAGCAGCACATTTTTCAAGAATTACTAGTGATGATTTTTTTTTTTCAATCATTTTTATTTTTATTTTTACATTAATAAATGTCACAAATAAAACCATCTTACAACATGACCGTGTGTATATATATATATATATATATATATATATATATATATATATATATATATATATATATATATATATATATATATATATATATATATATATATATACACATACATACACATACATACATACACATACATACACACACACATATATATAAATATATATATATATATATATATATATATATATATATAGATATATATATATATATATATATATATATACATACATACATACATACACATATATACATACATACACATACACACATATACATATGTTATACATTGATGTCAAATACATCAGGATATAGGTCATACAACATATCTATTTACACTATGTACATAGATGCTTTCATTGTTAATTCCACAGTTATATAGACAGTATATACATTAAGTAATATCCAAGTTATTATTTAATATCTGAACTTGTATGTGTTCTTTGGTTCCATTATAGTGTATTTCTAAGTTGCTGTGTGATGAATTATGCTAATATGATGTTAAAGGTTTGTTCCCAAATTTCTCTGGATTTCATGTTTTTGTTTCTTTTATCTATTACTATTTTATGAGCTAAAAGGTGTTGTATAGCTACTTGTTTCAAACCCTCCCAAGAGATATTTATCGTATCTAGCCATTTAAAAGCTATATACAGTTTCATTAGTAGGACAATTGTTAAAAGTGTATTTGCTTGTTTTCTTGGGATGTTGGGTAGGAGAATGTGTAACAGAGTGAATTCCCAAGTTAATGTTGATGTTTGATAACCCATTTTTTGTAATTGTACCTTGAGAGAGTTCCAGAGTTTATAGACACATTTACAGCTCCAAAATACATGGATTAGGTTAGCTATCTGGTCCTTACAGTGTGGGCAGAAAGGTGATTTTGATGTGTTAAATTTGTGTAAGATTGCAGGTGTAAAATAAGCATTATTATTGATCATGAGCTGAGTGTATGCTAACTTTTTGAGGGGTAGAATCTTCAGTGTTAGATTGATTGCCTGGTTTATTTGCTGATCATCTATGGATGGTTTAATTTTTCTCCAGTAGTTAGAGAAGAGGAGGTCCTTCTGGTATTTGATTTCATTTATCATTTTATATGAATTGGTAATAGTTTTCTTTGTTGTGATAATAGTTTTCCAAAGCCTGCTACAAGTTTCTATGTCACTATTGGTCATAGTAATATTTTGGAGATAACTGGAACACAGTTCTTTGATTTGTCTTAGGATTATTATGTGTGATTTAGGGAGGTTTAAGTTGGTCCTCATTTCTTGCATTGAACAGTTAAGGTAGGGATAGATATCTTGGATTGTTTTATCTTTTAGTCTGGGAAAAGGGACTAAGTCCAGCATCTTATTGTTTATTTTTAAATTTGGGTTTTTATGAAGGGGTTGCAGTATTGTCATGGCATGTCTAAGGTTCAAGAATTGAAAGAGTTTTTGCGCTAGGTTGATAGAATGTTTTAAGGGCTCTATAACGTTATAAGTTTGTATTTCCTTCTGCTTCAGGAATGGAAGTGCTTTGGGATTGAAACCTAGAGCCTTAATATATCTATAATATATCGTCACCCAGAGAGGAGACCAATTTTCCATTGACGGGTTATGTTCAGCTATTCTCAATATTCTGTTAGTGTTAATGATCGAGTAGTACATTTTAAAATCTGGTAGATTTAGTCCTCCTTTGCTTTTGGGGAGTGTTAATTTTGGATAGGAGATTCTGATTTTTTTTTGGTTCCCATATAAATTTTGCTAGGAAGGTATGAATTTGTTTGAAGAATTTATTATGTATTGTTGTCTGTGATGTCATGAATATATACATTAATCTAGGTAAAATGTTCATTTTGATTATTGATACTTTGGCCAAGAATGGTAGTTTTAGGTTGTTCCATCTTTTGCAGTCTTGCATTATATTTTGCCATTTAAGGTTTACATTGTGTTGGTAGAAGTCTTTGTTACTCTGGAAAAAGGTGATTCCCAGGTATTTAGTTTCTTCTTTAATTTTTATTGTGTTTAACAATGGTATTAGTGAGATGAGTTTGGGTGTTTTTAGGGGGAAAATATTAGTTTTATTAAGGTTTAGTTTGTAGTTAGATATAGTCGAGAAATGTTCAATTGCAGCTATTATTTTGTTTATATCTGAATTTGGTGTAGTGCAGTATATGTTCAGATCATCTGCAAATGCAGTGAGGTATATTTTGAAGTTGCGTATTGATGGAGGATTGTGATATGTGTTTTGTTTAATGTATAGAAAGAGTGGTTCTAGGTATAGGTTAAACAGGAAGGGTGATAGTGGGCATCCTTGTCTTGTTCCATTTTTTATTAGGATCCTATTTGACCAAGTTTTATTTATATACAGAGATGTGTATGGGTTGCTATAGAGAGTTTGGATGATCTGAATGAAGTTATTGGGTATATTAAAGTAGGGTAGTGTTTGGAGTAAGAATTCTAGATTAACCCTATCAAATGCCTTGTGGGCATCCACTACCATTGTGTAGATGTTGATATTGTATCGCTTAGCATAGGATATTAGTGCATCTAATGTTAATGTATTGTCACTAGTCTGTCTATGTGGTGTAAAACCGGATTGTTCTGGGGAGAGGATTTTTTCTATCAGATTTTTCATTCTGTTTGCAAGTATAGAGGTAAATATTTTAGTATCTATATTTAAGAGGGAGATGGGTCTGTAGCTGTCGGGGGTTTTGGGGTCTGTGTGTTCTTTTAATATAAATATAGTTTTAGAGGCATTAAAGTGGATATCATTTATTTTATAGTTTATTATGTAATTCAGTGTATAGTATAGTAGTTTGGCTACCAAGGGGGAAAATGCTTTGTAAAATTCTGATGTGAGTCCATCCGGACCCAGAGCCTTATGCACTTTTAAGTGTTTGATTGTTGTAATAATTTCACTGATGGATATCGGCTTAGTTAGTTTTTGTTGGTCTAAATTGAGTTTAGGGAATTTCAGTTTTGAAGAAAAAGAGTTCTATCTTCCTTTGAGGTTTGTAGTATTTGTGCTCCATATATTTGAGAGTATATTTGTTCAAATGTTTTAATAATGTCTTCATTTTTGTGTAGTTTTTGTCTCTGTAGTTTATTTCTGATATATTGGAGGCATTTTTGTGTTGGCAGATAATTCTGGCCAGAGCTCTAGGTGGTATTTGAGCTTCTTCTGCGTAAGTGGCTAACATTCTGGCTTCATAGAAAGATAGGTTCCTGGTTTCTAACATATATAGATCCCTTTGCAGTTTTAAAAGTTCTGCTTCTGTTTGGTTCTTAGGGTTATTTATTAGTTCTTTTTCAAGATGCTCTATTTTCCCTTTCAGTATATGCTCCTCTTTCAGTTGTATTTTTTTATAGTATGCTGCTTTTTTGATAAACAATCCTCTGATTTCTACTTTGGTTGCAGCCCATTCTATGTCAGTTGGTACTTGGGAGTTAGTGATATTTGTAAGAGCTATTTTTAGTATTGCTTCTGTTTCTTTTATTACATCCATTTTGGAAAGTAAATTAGGGTTTAATGACCAATTATGACCCCTATTCTCTAAATATATATTTTTTGTCCCAGTTAATGTTCAGTGTGATTTTGGAGTGATCTGAAAAGAACCTGGTATGTATAGTTATTGTTGGGTCCATGTTCATGAATATGTCAGAGATTAAGAAGAAGTCTATCCTTGACCACATTTTGTGGCATTGCAAATAGAATGTGAATTTCCCTGTTTTATCTGCACTGTTCCCATGTTTAAAAGGGTCATGTAGTTTGAAATCTTGTTTGAGTTCATTAAGGGCTAATGTGGCTTGTTTATTATGTGATTTGGTCAGATTAGATTTATCCTTTTCTGGGTTTTGATATGTATTCCAGTCACCTCCAATCACTAGGTAGTGATCTTTAAAGTGGTTTAAGGTTGGGTATAATGACATAAAAAAGTGTTGTTGGTTATTACAGGGTGCGTAAACATTAAGTACCATTACAGGTTTTGGTATTGTAGGAGTAGTAAATGTTACGTAACACCATCTTCCCTCCTTGTCAGCTTTGGTTTTAAGTATTTTTTCCTTAAATTGTTTTTTAATTATTATGGCAGCCCCAGCACTGTTTGTTTTTCCCTCTGAAGCTATGATTTGACTTATCCATTTCTTTCTGCTAATTTCTGCCCATTGATCTGCAGTCAAGTGCGTTTCTTGTATTAATATGAGGTTGGCTGTGGTTTTTAATGTAAGGTGTAAGAATAGTTTTCTTTTCTTCTTGTTTTGGAGCCCTTTAACATTCCATGATTCTATTTCCCACATTTATTTATTAGGTGTATTCCTTAGATATGCCATGTATATTAGTTTTGTTTTGTTAGTTTTGTATGTGTTACTGTGTGATGGTTTAGGAAAGCATCTATTTATCCCTGTCCCTACACTGTGCCTAACCACTATATCCCTGGACCAGGAATAATCAGGGGGGAGGATGAAGGTTCATTATATGGTTTACCTTTACGTCTAATCTTGGAATGTGTTTTCTTTTTAGATATAGATTTACTCGATAGTATCCCCCCTGTGTTACTATAAACAATGTGGACAAAGCTGAACAAGCTAGTTCCCTCAACAAACACTGCTACTTAATATTCCTAGCCTCTTCCAACATATTATTTATACAGTGATGGTATTGCATTTAAGGTACAGCATGTATTGTTTTTGTCTTGTGACTAATTCTTTCTAATAGTATTTTTAAAACAGCATATTATAGCAATATGTGTACTATAGTAATATTGTTAAACAATCAATCTTGTCATTTTTACATTTTTCTCTCATTTGACTTCTTTTTCCTCCCCTTTACTTATTCAGGTTTCGACTTTCTTTGGTGCCTATAGTGATGTTTTTCCACATCAATCTGTATGGGTTATAAAATATATACTTGGCACCTATTTAACAGAAGTAGGAAGTATAGAGAGACAAAAAAAATACAAACAGCTTAGCCAAACAGTCCTTCTGCTATAGTTGACATATTAAGGCTATATTTACATTATCCCAGGATTGTTAGGTTATTTTACTAATTTCCTGAGATTACTTCTCTCCAGGATCTTTTAACACATTTCTAGTATTTACATAAAACATTTAACAATTTTTCCCTTTTTTCCCCCAATATTAATCTATGAGTTAGCATAATTCTGACAGTTTATTTCTTGCCTATTATTTAAGGCTGGAGTTTCATTCACAACACAGTACTGGGTGTACTGTTTTAGTGAATGGTTCAGTTCAACAGTACCTTATTTCTTCAAGGTTTTGCTTGCAGGTTGGTTGACATCTATGGTGCAGCTTTCTTCTTTTAGCTGGTGCAGATCAATTTTCATTTTTCAGGCAGTAAAATCCTTTGGAGCTTGCTGAAATCCATTTTGTCTGACTGTTCTTAATGAAGCCATCAAAAGCCTAGGGGGACTGAATTTGCAAGCCAATATCCAAGATGGGAACTTCCTTCCTATATTCATGCATCGGAAACAGCAGTTCATTTTTGGTTCCCACCCAGGCTGTACTTCCCTTTCCTGTGTTCCTCATGGCTCACATCAGTGACCCAAGGGCCTAGACAGCAAGGGGAAGATTTCAGAGTTGGATCCCAGCTAGAGTGCTCATGAATGGGGTCATTTTTTCATCCAATGGACCTTTATCTTTTTTTTTGTGGATTTATTTCACTTCTGAAGGTGGAATTTGCTTGAAAACAGCCAGGAATGTCTCTTTTGCCTCTTTGGGGTTAGCAACCATGTATTTCACATCTTTGATGTAAAAGATTAACTGATTTGGATATTTCATCTGGAATTTGATTTTTTTTTTCTATTAGGAACCTGCAGTATGGAGATAGTAGTTGTCTTGCTTGTCTTATTTGTATTGGGAGGTCTTGAGCAAAGGAGATTTTATTATTATTCCAGGTGAGTGTGCCTTTTTTCTTTGCTGCCAGTATGATTTTATTTACATCTTGGTAGTTTAATATTTTAATATAGACAGGTCTTGGTTTCAGTGATGTTTGCATTTCCCTCAGGGCTCTGTGGGCTCTCTCTATTGTTATTTGTTGCATTTCTTCAGATTCCTCTAGGAGTGAATTTATTATTTGCTTGATTGTTGGTATTAGATTGTTATGAAGTACAGTTTCAGGTATTCCTCTGATGATGATATTGTTCCTTCGAGATCTTGCTTCCAGGTCTGTTAATTTTGCTTGTAAGTTTTGTATTTCTTTGTCATGGGCATCCGTTTTTTGAGAACTAGAGTCTATTTTTATTTCATTTTCTATTATTTTGGACTCAGATTTTTCCATTCTGGATATTATTTGGCTGAATGAGTCACCAAAGGTTTGAAATTGTAATGATAAGTCCTTTAATGCTTGCTGGATAGGTAATAAGGCAGATTTTATGTCTTCCAGATTAGCTGGCTGGTCTGTCTTGGATTTATTTGTATTTTTAGAGTTGTTGGCTTGTTTAGTTGTCTTTTGTCTTTTTGAAGTTGTGTCTTTCTCAGGTGAGGCTAGTATTGAGACTTTGGTCTTAGTTGTTGTTGTTTCCATATTATTTTCCTCTTTTGACATCTTGCTGTATAGTGTTTTACCAATCTTGCAGTCAGATGCAGGGCCTTAGTAGCACATTGCTTAAGCTGTTATTCAGAAATCTTAGTTAATCCTGCTGTTTCTGAGCTGAATCTGTCACTTTTTCTTCCTCTTTTGTTTGCTGGATGATATTAGCAGTAAATATCTACAGTTATTTCTGTATTATTAATTCTGCGTTGCCTTTTGGGTTTGTTTTAATCCAGGGTATATCGAGACCTAGGTGATAGCAGTGCTCACAGAACAGCGGCCATTTTGAACTTCTACTAGTGATGATTTAGTGTTTACAGAAGCTATTAAAAATATGGAGGATGAATTCACAGGTAGAGGCTATCATAAGAGAGAACTTAGTGGACTATTTATCACAGTGCATGATGGTAAGGATAAACCATATATATACAGGACTATGCCCTCAGCTAGGACTAATAGTAACCATGTTAATACTAGTAAAAGAAGGTTAGCAATATCATATACAAATAATAATTCTTCTATAGTTGACACTATTAAAAAACACTGGAATATTTTACAACTTGATGAAGATATTATGAGAATAGTAGGAGACAAACCCTCATTTGGTTATAAAAATACCAAGTCTCTGAAGAGGTTACTATGCTATGACCATAATAGACATGATGGTTTGATATCACAAAGGAAAGGTACACAAGCACGTCACACCTGTAATCAGTGCAGTTACATTAAGAATTCAAATGAATTCATACATCCAGATACAGGTAAAAGATATGAGTTCACTAAATATGCAGATTGTAAAACTAGGAATGTGGTTTACTTAGCTCAGTGTAATAAATGTCAATGTTTTTATGTAGGCATGACCACTAGAACTTTAAGGGAACGCATTAGGGAACATGTTTATGCCATTAATAAAGAAGATGAGACAAATGCACTAGCCTATCATGTGCTACATAGAGACAGTACACATAATTTTAGTTTCCTAGTGTTGGAACATGTTTATAGGACTGAGAGATTAGGCTGCATACGTAATAATGTAGAGAAGAGAGAGATCAAATGGATACTTAAGCTAGCAGCAGATAGAGGACATGGCCTTAATGATAAAGTTTATTTGAGACCTTTCTTGGCAGACAGGCCTTTTAAACATAAGTAATTAGTTTTTAAACATATAAGATATTGTTTTTTAAAGTTTTTGGAATATTTTATTAATGTATGTATTTCCTCATTTTTACACATATGCTTTTGTATTAAGTTTTGATATGCACAGGCACTTTTGTAATTATATATATATATATTTTTTTAGTATATATATATATATATAAAATTTTCACATATGTTTTTAATGTTTATTATTATATAAGCTGTATAGCACCTACTAGCAACAGAGTGCTTTATTTACTCTGCATTTGTTATTTACTCTGCATTTGTTATTTACTCTGCATTTGTTTTTTATTAATTAATTACATTCCTTATTGGGTATTATATTAGTTCTCCAATAGGAGCTATCCTACTACTATATAAAGATGTGTTGTAGTGATGGTTAATTAAGTCTGATGAAGTGTCCAGGAGATGTGAAAGCGCTCACTCATTTTTATACTCGTCTCAATAAAAGTCTATTTTCGGATTTTGGTTGGCTTCGATTGTCCTGGTGTATCCTCTTTATATGACTTTTGAACTTCTCTAAGGTAAATTACCACCTATTAAGGGATGACATATATAGTTTCCAAGTCCCTCAAATCCAGAAACCACAGAGACCTATGCAGAGGTGTACACAAAAGCCCAGTATGACTATGTAAACAACAGTATAGGAACAGCAGTACCAGACCGAAATAAACACAGGACAAACCACAAAATCAAGCCATCCTGGTGGACCCCTGTTATTAATAGGTTGTACAACAAAATAAAAAGGCAATCTTCTTGAGAAGTAAGAGGGTATATGCACAAAAGAGCAAAAAGTCCCTCTTAGTCTTAACAAGAGAGTCATGGAACTAGTCAAATATCTGAAGGTAGACTTTGATGTAAAAATAGTCTCCAAAACTAAGAATAACCAAAAGGCATTTTTTAGGTATGTCTACAATCTTAAGGGAAACACCCAGTAATGTGCAGAATAGTTGTAGATGACATCACCTATACTCAGTCAGAAGATATAGCAACTCTATTAGCCAACAAATTCAGCTCAAATTTCACCTCCCCATTACTCTCGGTTTTCCTCCAAGAAATATCATCCACCACTCCACCGTCAATTATCACCAAAGAACAGGTTACCACTGCGCTCTCTAAAGTTAAAACATATCTTCAATGGGGTCTGATGATATACCAGGCTGCCTCTTAAACAGCTTAAATCAGGACATATCAGGCCCATTAGGGACTCTTTTTAACTACAGCCTCTGGACTGGCTTTGTCCTTGTAGAGTGAAGGACAGCAACAGTCGTCCTTCTGCATAAGGGAGGATTACTGACCTGGGAAATTACAGACAATAAGTTTGATTAGTCTTATATGTAAGGCCATGAAAAGAATAATCATGGACCTGATACATAATGACATACAAAACCTCCAATCACTGGACCCAACCTGATTCATCTTTGCCAAGGGCAGGTCATGCCTACTGAATCTGGTGGATTTCTTTGAGAAAGTTACTAAGGCCATGGATAAGGTTAAAACAGCACATACCGCCTACCTCAACTTAGCCAAGGCATTTTACACAATTCCCCACTTAGATATCATAAATAAACTCACAAAACCAGGCATAAATCTCAGTGTCATCAGATGGATAGCCATTTGGCTGATGGACAGGACACGTGTGGTTAAAGGGGGTGAATACAGATCCAGCAAGAGGCCAGTTACTAGTGATGTGCCAGAGGACTCAGAGCTGGGACCACTCCTGTTTGGAATAGACTTCTCTGAAGTCAAGGCTAATGTGAAAGGCCTCTGGATGAAATAGTTTGCTGACAACTGCAAGCTGAGGGCAATAATTGAATATCCCAGTGATGTAGACATCCTTCAAGAGCAAAATAAATAAAATCCTGTTGAGAAGTAAGAGAAATGTGCACAACAGAGCAAAAATGGTTGGTGCCAGAACCATGGCTTAAAGCTTAATGAAATGTGGGAACTCAAATACCCCTCAAATTACAACATTAATAGCACATCCCTAAGGGTTGACTCAGAGGTGAGAGATCTAGGTACATAATTAGATAGTAGCCTGAACTTTGACCACCATGTGTCTACAGTGGTGAGGAAGTCCTATGTGGCACAACTTATAAGTAAAGGTATGGCATCCACATCTAAGGAAAGTATAGTCCCTCTGCACTTGGCTCTCATTGGACCAATAATTGAGCACAATATGCCATTTGGTATATACTTGACTAGGCACTTAACTCCTCTCAGAGGTTCCTTACAAAGAAAATACAGGGTGTAAACAACATGTCTTATGTGGGTAGACTAAAAGCCCTATTTCTTTACTCTGTCTTCTACCAACTGTTAAGGGAGTGACATACACTGACACACAAGACACTGAAAAATCCAGTTTTGATGGAGCTGCTACACATCCACAAGTCACCTGATCTTAGGATCTAAACTTAGTCAGTGACTTAAACAAAACATGCTGAGAAGACAGCTGGAGAGAAAAATAGGTGTCTCAGAGATTGCCCCTTCATTGAGGCATGCTTCCTATTCACATTAAGCAGAGCCCTTCCCTAGACCTCTTCAAATGCCATTGTGACAAATTGCAAAATTGCACCTGGAGTATTGCCTATGTCCTTTATGGACAGGGACAATCTGTAAGATACTCAAGGCATAGACACAAATCCATGCCATCCTCTTGCCCCCTAGGGGGCCATATATTGGATGAAATTTAGTTATATTGGATAGGCGTATAAGGGCTCTTAAGCTGCTAGCCTAGTAATCTCCTTATGAACTTATGAACCTATGATTTAAATTATGATCTCAGGTTGCTCTATCACAGGCCATATTCACTGTGGTTATGTAAGTACAGGAAACTTGCTTCACAATGATTTGTATAATAAACTTATTAGCATTAACAATGTAATGATATAATGAATATGTTAACTAGGAATGTCAGGTCTTCTTTATGGCAGTCCTTTATAGCTATAGTAATATATGAATTTTTACACAGTTTAACATTCAGTTTCAGCTGAATTATTGGGTATAGCAGAACTTACAATAATGAGCTTTTCAAGCTACTAAATCTAGCAATAATTTTGATGAATTTATGAATTTGTATGAGGTGTAATTCTCTGAATCTAAGCACAGTGTACAGAATGAACAAAATGTAATACCTTAATACAATGTTAACATCCAAAGGATACTTAACTTACAAACAGTGTAGCTGAAGGGTAATTATTAGATGATATGCAATCATCTCAGATGACATCTGTGTGCTTATTGGCTGATTTGTGTTTTACCAGAGACTTTTTATCAACACAAGCACCAGATGCTGTATCCTACCATTGATATATTGCAAAAAAAATGCAATTAAACAAAAAATTGTGAAAAATGGACATAGACCAAATGAAGGTAACCTAGAAACCTCTGTGTATGTAAAGCCTGAAGTGTGTCTCTTGAAAATATCAGTATTTCCTTTCATTAGCTCCTATTCTTTTACTTTGCTAAATGCAGTAATCCATCATGGGTGTTCTTTGGTCATGTTCTAGTGTGGCATTTACAGCAAAGCATTATAACATTGCCATGGCATGATGGACATTTTCATTAATCTGTTGAGGGGAGCATTTCCTTATGTAGCAAGTTGGCAGAATCTTTGGTGAAGAAAATGAGGGATTCTGGAAGTATGGACATAACTGTAGATGTTGAAGAATCAGGGTGCTTATGTGTTTGGAGTAAAGGGAATAAAATACTTAATTTCATCAATTATTATCAGTGCCAATATTTAAAAAAAATGGCACAGAAAAAATGTTTAATATCAAGAAATGTCTATATTAAGCAAAACACAGCTGGGAAGCTGCAGTATGAAACAAAAGTAAAATGGAATGTTGAATATGTTGTTCTTTTGGAGGGTAAGACATTGTGCTGTTTGTAATCTGACTGACTGCAAATTGTACCACATAGAGCCACATCAATGAGGATCACAACTTGAGCGTTTTTTGTCTTAGCATGAGGCCAGCAAGCATATGGCTAAATTTAATTACTAGGACTGCAAAGAGCATTCTTCTTTCAGATTTTTTCCCAGTTAGGGGTCGCCACAGCAGATCACCTGTCCACTCATGATTGGCAGTGAAGTTTTTACGGTGTCGTGTTGCCAGCCCAGTACCCAACCTTCCATGGAAGGCACACACACACACACACACACACACACACACACACGCACTCATGCCTAGGGCCAATTTAGAGTATCCAATCCACCACAGTATGTCTTTGGGAGGTGGGAGGAAACCAGACCACATGGAGGAAATAGGAGTGCAAAGAGCAAAGTTTGGGCAAAAGCTACTCACAGAAAATATTTTTTTTCTAAAACTTTTCCAAAGGCATACTTTGGCTGAATTGTTTAATACTTTGCTGATATGGGAATATGTTGACTTCTACTAGATGTCCTACATTATTAATTTATAAACACATTTACCAAATCATTACTTGTGACAGAGGCAAATTTACATGTATACAAAAGTAATCAAACTGTATTAACTTAATTTCTTTTTCATTTGGCTGTTCCCATTAGGGGTCACCACAGCGGATCATCTGTTTCCATTTCTTCCTGTCCTCTGCATCTTGCTGTGTCACATCAACCACCTGCATGTCCTGTCTCACCACATCCATAAACCTTATCTTAGACCTTCCTCTTTTCCTCTTACCTGGCAGCTTCATCCTTAACATCCATTTCCCAATATACCCAGCATCCCTTCTCAGCACATGTCCAAACCAACGCAATCTTGCCTCTTTGGCTTTGTCTCCAAACCGTCCAACCTGGGCTGACCCTCTAATATAGCTATTCCTAATCCTATCTACCCTCGTCATGCCCAGTACAAATCTTATCATCTTTAACTCTGCCACATCCAGCTCTGACTCCTGCCTTTTTTTCAATGCCACTGTCTCCAACCCATATAACATAGCTGGTCTCACTACCCTCTTGTAGACCTTCTCTTTCATTCTTACTGGTACTCATCTGTCACAAATCACTCCTGACACTCTTCTCCACCCACTCCATCCTGCCTGTACTCTCTTCTTCACCTCTCTTCCACACTCACCATTACTCTGAACTGTTGATCCCAAGTATTTAAACTCATCCACCTTCACCAACTCTACTCCTTGCATCCTCACCATTCCTCTATCCTCCCTCTCATTCACACACACATGTTCTGTCTTAGTCTTGCTAACCTTCATTCCTCTCCTCTATAGAGCATATCTCAACTTCTCCAGGATCTCCTCAACCTTTTCCCTACTCTCACTACATATCACAATGTCATCTGCAAACATCATAGTCCACGGGGACTCCTGTCTGATCTCGTCTGTCAACCTGTCCATCACCACTGCAAATAAGAAAGGGCTCAGAGCTGATCCTTGATGTAATCCCACCTCCACCTTAAATGCATATGTCACTCCCACTGCAGATCTCACTGCTGTCACACTAACCTTGTACATTTCCTGTACCACTCTTACATACTTCTCTGCCACTCCTGACTTCCTCATACAAAACCACAACTCCTCTCTAGGCACCCTGTCATATGCTTTCTCTCAGTCTACAAAGACACAATGCAACTCCTTCTGACCTTCTCTGTACTTGTCCTTCAATACTCTCAGAGCAAACATCGCATCTGTAGTGCTCTTTCCTGACATGAAGCCATACTGCTGATCACTAATCATCACCTCCCTTCTTAACCTAGCTTCTACTACTCTTTCCCATAATTTCATGCTGTGACTGATCAATTTTATCCCTCTGTAGTTACTACAGCTCTGCACATCACCCTAATTCTTAAAAATCTCCACTCTTCAGGCATCCTCTCACTTTCCAAGATTTCATTAAACAATCTGGTTAAAAATTCGACTGCCATCTCTCCTAAACACCGCCAAGCTTCCACAGGCATGTCATCTGGACCAACAGCCTTTCCATTCTTCATTCTCTTCATAGCTATCCTTACTTTCTCCTTGCTAATCCATTGCACTTCATGATTCACTATCCGCACATCATCCAACCTTCTTTCCCTCTCATTCTCTTCATTCATCAACCCCTCAAAGTACTCTTTCCATCTCCTCAACACACTTTCCTTGCTTGTGAGTACATTTCCCTCATTATCCTTTATCACCCGTACCTGCTGCATATCTTTCCTAGATCGGTCCCTCTGTCTAGCCAATCGATACAGATCCTTTTCTTCCTCCTTAGTGTCTATCCTTTCATACAACTCTCCATATGCCTTATCCCTAGCCTTTGCTACCTCTCTCTTTGCCATGCTCCTCATCTCCTTATACTCCTGTCTACTTTCTTCATCTCTCTGACAATCCCACTTCTTCTTCACCAACCTCTTTCTCTGTATACTCTCCTGTACTTCCTCATTCCACCATCAGGTCTCCTTGTCCTCCTTCCTCTGTCCAGATGTCACACCAAGCACCTTTCTAGCCATCTCCCTTACTAGCTCTGCTGTAGTTACACAGCTAATCAGTAACTCTTCACTGCCACCCAGTGCCTGTCTTAACTCTTCTCTGAACTCCACCTCATAATCACCCTTTTTCAACTTCCACCATTTGATCCTTGGTGCTGCCCTCACACTCCTCCTCCTCTTCTTGATCACCAACATCATTCTACAGACCACCATTCTATGCTGCCTAACTACACTTTCCCCCGTCACCACTTTACAGTCTCCAATCTCCTTCACACTGACCCTCCTGCATAGGATATAATCCACTTGTGTGCATCTCCCTCCACTCTTGTATGTCACCCTATGCTCCTCCCTCTTGTTAAAATACGTATTTACCCCAGCTATGTCCATCCTTTTTGCAAAATCCACTACCATCCGACCTTCTGCATTCCTTTCCTTAACACCATACTTACCCATCACTTCCTCATCTCCGCTGTTCCCTTCACCAACATGCCCATTGAAATCTGCTCCAGTCACCACTCTCTCACCCTTGGGTACAGTCATCACCACGTCATTCAACTCGCTCCAAAATTTCTCTTTCTCATCCATCACACACCCAACTTGCAGAGCATATGCACTAACAACATTCATCATTACACCATCAATTTCCAGCTTCATAAACATCACTCTATCTGAAACTCTTTTCACCTCCAAAACAGTCTTGGCATACTGTTCCTTCAGGATAACCCCTACCCCATTTCTTTTCCCATCCACACCATGATAGAACAATTTGAACTGGCCTTACTTCCCTTCCACCTGGTCATTTGTACACACAATATCTCAACCTTCCTTCTGTCCATCATATCAGCTAGCTCTTTCCTTATACCAGTCGTACTGCCAACATTCAAAGTTCCTACCCTCACTACTACACTCCTAACCTTCCTCCTCTCTTCCAGCATTCAGACATGGCTTCCCCCTCTTCTTTTCCTTCTCCTCCTTCGACCAACAGTAGTCCAGTTTCTGCCAGCACCCTGTTGGCTAACAGTACTGGTGGCGGTCTTAACATTAACAAATATTATACTTCATATATATTGCTATATATCATATAACCTAAGCAACATTAGATAAATTATAACATTCCTGACCCATTTTTTAAACAAGAAACATCTGTTAAAAGATATGGTAATAGAAAATATGGATGATGCCATAACAGTGGCTAAGACTGATCACATAGTCAAACCTTGTACAATATTTGAGACACTGCTTGCAAAAGGACAAACAGCTGCACATAAAGACATGCTGAACTACAGATTTGATCACTCTCTTCTTGAAAAGGTAGTATAAATGTTGGCTGGACAACCACATCAGACATGACAAGTGAACTGAAATGCTGCAGGGAGAAGAGGACTAGATCATATAAAGAAACGAAAATGAAATAATGCTTCTGTTCCCTTCAGTGGAAATGGGACACATTTATATAAAAGAATTACCGTGCATAAGAAGCCTATTTCAAATGTTATAAGATGTGACACTCTAAAGAAAATTTCTTTGTTCAGTGTCATAGTGCAATAAGACTGCTTCATTATGATACCCTGGGACATTTAACAAACATGGACTTTTTATGCATAACATCATTAAAAACAAATGGTTTGCCGAGGGGACAATTTTTGTACTAATTCATATTAACAGTGACAAAATATTTGAAATCATTTTTATTAAAGAGGTATTATTTAAAGGCAGAGCAGTTGAGGAAGCTAGAGGTGATGGAGATGAAGTGCTTGAGATGACTGATAGGTTGAACACTGTGGGACAGATGAAGAAATGAGGGCATAAGAGGAGAAACCAGAGTAGCTGCAATTGTAGAAAAGGTGAAAGAGAACAGATTACAGTGGTTTGGGCACATGCAGAAAAGCAGAAGACAATCTGGTGAGGAAGATTTGGGACAGACAGGAAGGAGGCAATTGGGAAGAGGATTTCCAACAAGGAGGTGGATGGATTGTTTGAGAAAAGACCTGCTGAGTGGTGAACAAAGCAGGAAAGCGGCATTGAACAGAGAGAGATGGTGACAGCGGACATGACACCCCAACCCCGTGTAGAAAATAGGAAAAAGATGGGTTGATGATGACTGATGTGTGATTTAAAAATAAAGTATATCTTTGTATATTATATGAAAATACAAAAAAACTATTTTGTGAATGAAGCAGTATATTGTAAAATAGTTCAAAATGTTGGTTGTTTTAAAAGAAAATATGAAGAGATGTGAAGACTTTTAAATTACAGTGTTGCGTATTAAAGAAGATCACTGTATTGTTAGGAGGAAAGCAAAATTAGCATTGCATAAGGAGTGCACTGCAGAAAAACATCTGGAAAATAATGCTGGGTGAAATGCATGTTCCGTTTTATGTATGCTAACCAACCTTGGGGGAAGTGCCCATTCTGTTTTATGTAGGTTAACCAATGGTGGGGAAAGTGCATGTTCTGTTTTATGTAGGCTATTCAACCTTTGGGGAAGTGCCCGCTCTCTTTTATGTAGGCTATTCAGTGTTGAGGGAAGAGTTCTATGTAGGATTACTAATACTGGTTCTATTAAATTATATTTAATATATTAAGAAAATGGTCAAAAGAAAGAGAAATGCATATCTGTCATCTGTATGCTGTGTAGAGGTTATATGTATTAACACTAACTGTGAATGCATAAAGACAGTAAGTTATACTAGAAAGCTAGAATTAACATGTTTTAATAAAAACATGCAAATGAATATTATTAGAATTACAAGCTGAACAAAACAGAGAACTTTGTGAAAGGGATTTTAAATGATAAAATAGAAATTTTCCAAATTAAAACAATACAATTAACTAACAGCAATCAATTAAAGAAATGGAGTAAAACATTTTTGTTCAGCAAAAGATAAGTACAAATGTTTGCTGATGGAAGGTTGAATGGAATATGCCAGAATGTAATAATAAAATTTCAGGCCTGAAAAAAAAGAGAGGTCAGAGAGAATTGGATGTGTTAACTGAAGAAAAAATTGATGGACTTATTATGGGAGCTCTTCATTTCTCAAAACATGTTTTTAGTGAATTTAATGTTGTTGAAACTGAGGCAGCTCTTGTGGTGTAGAGGGATAAAGCCCGACTATGTTCTAGCCAATCCAAGTTAAGTTATTTGGTAGTGAGCAGGACTGTGGACTCACTGGGAGGGTGGTAGGTGGTATTCATGGTGATACAATAAGTTCCGTCCCTCTGCCATGGGGTTAAGGTTAGGCATTTCAAATATGTAAATAACCTAGATGCTGGCAAAGGAATAAGCAATCCTTATCACTGCTGGAATGGCTCTCACGTCTATCATGTTGGGGACTCCTCATCATGGAGAAACAGATGAGATTGAGTCTAAATAGCAGATGTTTGATGGCCACCAAGCACTGGTGTAAAAAGAGCACAGGAAAATATAATTGATGAATGTTCAAAATTTGATTTTGTTGAGTCTGTTTTCATTAAAACATTATTTTGTATTGTTGAATTTGCATAGACTGGACAATGCCTCTTTATCGTAAGTGTCACATCACTCACATCTCTGCTACAAATTAATAATAGCCTGAGGTAAAAGGTTTATTATTTTACAGTGGTAGCTATAAGTGGTGAGTATTTGTGTGGAGGTGCAGCTTCTTCAACAGAGTATGTTTACATACTTCACACTGAAAAAGTGATTTCTTCAATAGTATGTTTTCATTGTTGTTTATATGCAAAAGACATCTAAATGCTAATACGTTGGTTTTTTTTTCAAAATAAATGGAAATCAATATCTAAACCAACTATATTAGAAACAGTGAATATAGCAGCAGGAATAAAACAACTGGAATTTAAATCTTTTGAAAAGGGTAGGAGCAAAATACATATGAAAAAATGGAAATTGTGGGAAGAATACCTACATGGGAGGAATAAGGTTTAAAAGAAGACAGGACTTAAATGAGATATGTAATGTTTGACTGAAAATGATTAGGTAGATTAGAAGTGATGTAAAATGTTTCTGACTGGAAGTGATATCAAATGCTTGCAACTAGGACTGTGTCGGTGTGGTTTGTTTTCATGTAAATAAATATATGATTGCTTGTGTCCTAAGTGATGGTTTAATAAAGATGTTTCTTGTTTTAAAAAAAGGGGGTAGGAATTGAATAATTTATGGCAATATTGCGTAGGTTATATGATATATAGCAATATACGTGAAGTTTAATGTTTGTTAATGTGAATTTGTTAATACAGTGTGATTAATTTTGTATAAATGTAAATTTGCCTATGTCACAAGTAATAATTCAATAAAGATGTTTAAAAAAATATTATTCAAATAAAAGTCATTCACTATTTTGCCATAAAGCCCTCATTAAATGCAATACAGAAAATCAGTGAATCATTGGAAGAAATCTGATTTACTGGATGGTGCAAGGAAGGTTAACAGCCTATTATGCTGATTGCAACCTGCACAACCATAATGCAAAGCTACTGAATGCAAGTATATACGGGTAAATGTGCAATAAAGCAGAAATGCTTGTGAAATGCATTGTATTCTAGTTACTGTGGTCCTGGTACGTGATGTGAGTACTTTGAATGTATACAAAGTGAGATGATGTGCATGGTGTGTTATGGTTATTGCAACAAATTATAAACATATAAGTTGCATAGCAGGAGCACACTGTATGCCATTAAGGCATGAAATAACTTTAGGACGTACCCATAGTACAATTAAAATACATTGTGCAATCCATGTTATACTGAGCTTTTCTGCAAACTTTATAAAGTTATAAGAATTGCATTCAATTATTTTATAAAATACAAGTACACATGGATATACACACAACATATGCATACTTGCGTTTAGGTATATACACACACACACACACATACACACAATCACACACACACACACACACACACACACACACACACACACACACACACACACACACACACACTCACTCGTGTGTGAGTGAGTGTGTGTGTAATAAATATATGTGCTTTGTTTATCTGCATTTTTATCAGATCTCAGCCTCGTGTAATTTTGTCATCTGACTCTAAACATGATCCACCATCCCCCTGGCAATAACATAAATCATCTCCCCAGCTGCATTCTACACATTTGTTTAATTGCCCACAAATAAATTAAAATAATTATTTCTATTTAATGCAGTGTACAGAGTGTGCTATGATGTACACCCATGTGCCCTGAAGCAGGCAGTCATCTGTGCAAAGCATTGTTTGCATGGTGATAAAAGTACAATATTACTGAGTATGTATGACATACCAAGCACTTACAGAATATGCAATATGTATGGCATGCCGGGTGTGCTCAATGTCTAACACCTGGATATAGCAAACTGTCATGAGTGACATTTGAATCATGAATCTCACTCAAGACTGTATCATACACCATCTGTCTCATACACTTGTCAGATAATGGTTATGGATCCCGTTTTCCAAAGACAAACATGTTATCTAATGTCTTGGAATGCAACTGATTGACCTTTGTGTTTCTTAAAACACTAACTCCTGACCTTATAGAGCTAGTGTTTTGTTCTTGAAACTGGTTTTATTGCTGGTGCCACAACAAATATTGTAAAGAACTCAGTGGGAATTTCCTTCCTTTCTTCTGAGTTAGTGCTTTCAGGGTTTACCTACTTTCTAGATCAGTAAAGACGAGGCATATTGCAGACAGCAACTAATCTCTCTCATCTTTAGAAAGCCCAGCTGCTGTGTACTTCACACTTAATCTGGGGTTTAGCACTTTAAATAGGACTACACTTCTAGTTAAATGAAGTATAGGAACCTGAGATCTGAGCAACATGGATTACTAATCTACAACATGATACAACCTTAGTAAATTGAATTCATTATATTAAATAACTTCTTAATTATTTTTAAGAAAGAAATGTATTTGGTTATGTAGTTAGATCATCATCATCTAAACTTTCAACTGCAAATCCACCATACAAAAGCTAAAATCCAACAAATTTGGTTCTGAAACCATAAAAGTTCATTTTTCAGATAGAGAAGCCTGGAAGGAAAATTAATGACTGAATCTATTTATAATCTTCCTCTTAAGTCTTTCCTTCAAATTGTTACTAAAAATAATTTTGTTCTTTTATTTCCTCTGCTCCTAGAATAGAACATCATTTGTCTGTGGTTTTAAAAGCTAGCTAAGTAGCTACATATTCAGCAAAGATTATAATTATATTGTGGTACCGTTCTTTTTAAACTACAGAATCAAAACTATTTTTACATGTCTAGCTTGTCATTCCACAATCAGACAGCTTACAATCTTAGGTCACACTGTAATCAAGCTTCCACACCTCATACTACTTGTGACAATTGGGGAGAGATGGGCAAAGGCTGCCAGCCTAGTCAAATAGAATTTGATATATAATTCTGGCATTTGTAAATAAATGTAAAATACAGGCATGTTTCTTGAGTGTAAAGAATACTGTGAAATGTGGAACTGCAAAATATGTGACAACATTGTACTCTACTGGCCCAGTGAAGCATGCTGTACCCTTTCATGTTAGAATTCAGCTCCAGGGTGGCTAGATGAAGATTTCATGCCCATTGTTTTAAGGCTAAATTTTATGACTAGAATTTAGATGTGGAAGGTGCTTTATTACTCTGGTTTCTGCTAGCACATACATGTGAAATGTCTTGTATTGTTGTAAGTTTCTGAGGAGGTGTTAGATTGCTAAATAATGCAGTTTGTGGCCTGAGAACTCAGACCAGGTGTTAGGATGATGCAATATGAATACTGGGAAAATCTAAGTGTCAAAAATTATGTAATTTTGGGACGGCCTTAGAGACATGTTTGTTAGTAATGTTTAAATACTATTTCTCACAAGAGACTGGAAAGCATTTTGACTTTGGACATCTAACTTATCAGCACTCTGCCTTGTGCTCGAATCTAAGTTTTAGCACTATGATTTCTTGTAGGAATAGTTAAAGCTAGTAAAGATTAATTAGGTATTTTTCTTTGAAATCAGACCTGTCCTACTGTATTATTTTAAGTTTCTGGGTGATCTCTGAACTCATAGATATCTCTGTGGTGTAGTAGTTTTGTCTTGTGTTTTAATTATTTATTATTAAATATTTTTTAAAACCTTCTACCTGTGGCTGGTTTGTGTAGAGATAAGCTCTAGAGTACATTGCATATTTATAGAGGTTTTGTAATAGGCCACTCTAAAGTTAGCCTTGAATGTTAGTCATACTACCATTGGATATTAATATGGACAGTAATAATTGGACACCCTTTTAAGGGCCTTTTAGTAGCTGATATTACAAACTGGGTGGTGGCAGTAATTACTACCATATAGCCTGGGTAAAGGGGCACAGCTGGAGAATCTGTGTCAGCCTTTCCCAGGAGTGTCTGTGAAGTCGTATAAATACTTATCTCAAAGTGTGTGTGTGTTGTGTCAGCTACTTGGCAGGGGCACAAAGCACTGGTTGGACAGAGAGGGGTGTTGGAGGTTTTAGCTTTCCCAGTTAGGCTGAGACCTAGACCCTATAGCTGTGCCAGTGGGGAGTCTTATTGGGGACCTGGTGAGCAAGAGAGCAACCAGCCCCATACTGACTGTGATCTCTGTGTGCACTTAAGGGAAATTGTACTTTACTGTGTGTATTAGTTATCCTTTTCTCTTCTAGAAGACGACCTCCCTGATGTTAGTGGTGAGGATTGAGGCTCCTTGATTGCTGGGCCAGGGCACGGTCGTCGCACTACTCTCTCAAGAAGAAAATACAGTAATCATAACTTTTCTATTCTGATGTCTAAAATTTGGCAGTCTATTTCAATTTAAGTAGGACAATCTCATTCTCTTTATGAATTAAAAAATATTAAAAATAACCATCTTTTTAAAAATGCAAACTCTCAATACTTTTCTGTAAATACTTTATTTTTCATCATTTTCTTAATCTTTATTTTGTCATATCTCTGCTTATGACTGTTTCAATTTACTTTGGTTGATGAAATCTTCAGATTTATTCTCTCTTTCTTCCCTGCTTTTCACATTCATGCATTGTTATTCGTAGGGCCAGTCTAAGCAAATGTCAGACCATTTTGATGGGATGCCTCAGCTGAACCCCCAGCTACCACCCCAACCCTCCCTCCAATTGCAGGCTTCCTGAACTTAGACTATTTCAGATTAGGTACAGGAATGTATGCTGCTGCATATCAAAAGTAAATAAGTATGTTTATCAGTTTATTTGTTGCCTTAAGGCATGTTAAAGTAGAAATAAACTACAGGATTCCTAGATTAACCCCAGATCTAACATCCTCACTTAGGTTCTGTTTAACTGAATCAGGCACACTATAATGAGCCCGTTTAATGGGACACTGAGGCCATTGTCCACACCATGCTTCATCAGGTGGGCGCAGCCTGGCCTACCAGTAAAAATGTTGCCAAACTCCAGTGGTACTGCTCAGATCTTCTGGACCTAGCTAGGATGTACTGTAGCTGCACACTTCCCAGTGTCTCCCCTAACTGCTATTTTCCCGCTCTTTTCTGTCTCCCTTCTTTTTGTTCATACTATCATATGACTTCTGCCTTACTCTCCTTCTTATCCCATGCCCAGCAGGTGTACATACTTTAAATTCTGTCTTGTTTGTGTATTATTTTGTGTAGTATTTTCAGAACAGAGACATTATTCTATATGATGATATGAAAGTGTATAGGTACTTTTCTTACCGATTTTACTGATTAATCATAAATGGCTGTGATACAAGAATCTATGTTCATTCACGATACTTATTATCCTAATTTAATACATCTCTGCTTGCTTTTATATCATCAATGTTGCGATGACAGCAGTAAATGTTTACTCTTTTTTTGGTTGTATTTCCTCAGTGCTGAGGCTGACAATGCTCTACCTTGGTTAAAAACATTAAAATAATAAACACAAATATATACTCCAGTATCTCTGGGAAGTGCTGCAGACAACACCAAACAGACCATGCTACTACATTTTGAAATATGAAACCTGATGTAATCTTCTGACTTATCATAGTCTCCATCTGTCACCTCCCATGCTCATTGTTCTTAAATGCCAGGAAGTACTGGACCGATGAGTCAATGAGGATGTGCATAATGGCTGTGGAAAGAATGGGGGAGGGGCAAAAATCACACGAAAATGTTCTAACATCATTCCCAAGCTCATTTCTAAGGGTATGGCATTCAAGATCCACAGATGTAATTGTTCCAGTGTACGCAACTCATATCAAACCAATAACTGAATAGAATGACCCTTTTGGTATGAACCTATCTAACATTTGTTACAACTTCAGAAACCACAGTGCTTTCTCACTAAAAAAAAAAAAAAAGCACTTACACCATAAAAACTGTGCAGACCATCTCAAAGTCTTGCCTCTCTTTTCAATATCCCGTAAGCTTCCAAGTGGCGACCTGTGCCTCAAGTCCAATGGTAGCATTAAATCCCATCTCAAGGGACCTCTGTCTGTTTTGCAACATACATAGGACAAGTTGGGGGAATAGATATGTGTCACATGAGATACTGCTTCTGTGGAACTGTCTTACACTCAATGTAAATGAAAAAGGGCTTCTCTTCCTTTATTCAGTTTAAATGAGTGGATGGAAGGCTACAAATCCACTCCTGGTTTGGTTGGATAAGAGCAACAAGCAACTTTCCCAAGATATTCTGTTTACCTCTGGGTTATTCATACAAAAAGGACTACAAAACAGGATTGTAAAGCTAAGCTTCTTAAGGGCCTCCAAGATCAGTAGCCTGTGAATCTCTAGGCACAGTATTTCTTTTAGATATTCTTCTAATCTATTTGTTGTTTTCAACCTTTTTTTTCCCAAAACTATAGGTGAGATGTGTCCATTAGGATATGTCCCCTACCCTGGTTACCAGAAAACAAAAAAATAAGTAAACAGCCTCAGGCCCTGGAATAGTAGAACTGAAAGAACAAATGCAGGGGAATATTTAATCATGTTGTTGTATCTGCGTATCTTTGTATTCCCTCTGCTGAGAGATGGAACAGTGTTAGATTTAAAAAATGTAGCAGAAGAGGTATGGGGTGCAGAGAGGTGTGAAGTTTGCCAGCAAAAAATACATTAAAGCTGTAGCACTGAATTTCACAATTGGTAGTTTTTAACTTGAATTGCAATTTTTCAGAAGTGACAGGGTACCTTTAGTATCAAATGTTTCAAACAAGTCAAATTATCTTGCAGTAATGGACTATGCTACCTTACAGCATGAGAAATACATATTTACTTCATATTTAATTTAGTTTTTATTCAGCTGTTAATTATTTGGTTGGAATGGCCGAAGGAATGATTTTAAGCATTACCCAGGCACAAGGATGGCAAGTACATATACAAACAGATCACATAAGTCAAGAAGTACTACACACTTCACACAGTGTAAGTGAATACATTTAACACATAGCTGTGTTAATGCACAAAAGTATTACAGTGAAATGAATAAACCAGATGTATGATTAACTACACAGTCAAAGTGAAGTAAATTAAGAAACATAATAGACATCTGTCCCGGGTGATTTTACACAACCTGAAATAGACAGGATCCGTAATTATAAATATTACATTTACAAGTGGAAGACTGTAATAGTAATAATTATAATAACAATCATAATCATAATAACAATAATACCTACATGTTAACCAGGTAGGCCCACCGGACACACAGTCTATTTACAAGAGTGACTCAGGAACAATGGCTGGTTAAATGATGTGTTCAAGGTCACACAGTAGTCAAATGAAAGCTGAAGGAATCAAACCCTATAACACAAGAAATAACAGCTCAGAGCCATAACCCCCTGCACCATCTGCCAATTGCAAGATTGTTTATAGGGTCATAGGTGTTTACTAGGCTAATGACCTCAAGGGCCATTTTAAGCCTAACCATGCATCCCATATCTCTGAGAGGTTCTGATACCCTTGATAAGTATAAGCAGGGCCTGGGAGGTGAAACATTTACAAGCAGGCTGTCCGTGTACATTTGAGACATAGGTGCCAAACCAGGGATGAATTTTCTGTTCCCCATGCAATTGTCCAAGTTACACTTGAATTGGGTTAGGAGGAACTTTGCTTCACATTGTTAGGGAGTCTGTTCCAGAGATGGGACAGTCTCTGGGATATATATCTGGATTTCCAGTAGATCCTATTTATATTACAGGCAAGGTTTAAGTCTTTAGTACAGATAATTCTGGTACTGTTTGTTTTGCGGATATGCAAGTGGTCCTTAAGAGTGGGGTCTCAGAATGCATTGTATGCCAGGCATAGATCTCTCCTCAACAGCCTGTAGGAGACAGAATATTGGGATAGGCCCTTGAGGCCATCTGCATAGGACATTTTACTTACATCCTGTATTCTTTTAGTGAGGAACTTCTGTGGATGTTCCAATTGTTGGATATCCCTGGTTAGGTGCATACCAAATTGGGCATTGTACTCAATGATAGGGTCTGATGAATGCCAAATACAGTGGAACAATGACTTCCTTAGACCTAGATGCCATACTTTTGTTTATAAGTTGCACAACAAAGAATGTTTTCCTCACTACTGTAGACACATGATGGTCAAAGGCTAGATTACTCTCTATGTGTATTCCCAAGTCCCTGACTACTGGGTCAACTCTTAGGGGTGTGTTGTCTATATGATATTTACTAGTGGTGGATGATTCCCTGAAAGATACTTTTATCCATTTCTTGGCATTTTGTTTTAGTCTATGGCTCTGAAATCAGTTGTATGTCTGTGTTAGCCCTTCCTGGAAAACATTTATGTTAGTGGGTGATTCAATGATGGCTCCTAATTTGCAGTCGTCTGCAAATTTAGTCAAGCAGAGGCCATTGACATTGCCCTTGACTTCCAAGAAGTAACTGTCAAAAAGGAGAGGTCCCAGGAGGGATCTACTACAGTTTATCAAAGTTTCAAAATATCAAAGACCATATGACCAAGACCATATGATCAATGTTTTGAAACTTCTAAATATAAATAAAAAACACAAAAACAAAACAAAACAAAAAATGTTATACTTATTTTGCAGGGGTGCAAGCCCTTCTTCACCCCCACATCCCCTGCTACTTAAATATGCCATTTCCAAGATCAATCACACTGCAGTGAGGAAAACAACAAATTCCGAGTTCCACGCTGTACAGCGATCTCAATACAAAGTGTTTGCAGTTTCAAAACCTTTATCATATGGTCTCAGCCATATGGTCTTTGATGTTTTGAAACTTTGTAAACTGTAGTAGATTCCCCAGGAGTGATCCCTTAGGGATTCCTCTTGTGACTGGACTGTCTGTAGAGGTGGACTCTCCATTTCTAACTTCCTGGGTCCTGTCTGTGAGCCTGCTGACCATCCACCAGGTGACAAAAGAGTTTGTACCTATCTTCTTAAGTTTGTCAACAATGCCTGAGTGGGGTATTTTGTCAAATGGCTTGGTGACATCAAGGGAGGTAGTGTGAAACATTTTGCCCTCATCTATTGCTTTGATGACCTTCTCAAAGAAGTCCACCAGGCTGAGTCGACATGACCTACCCTTGATGAAACCAAATTGGGTTGGGACCAGTGTCTGGAGGTTTCCTATGTCATTATCAATCATTTCCATAATAATTCTTTCCATGTCTTTGTATACAAGACTAGTGAGACTTATGGGTCAGTAGATGGGGACGCATTTGTGCAGAGGGATGAGTATTGCTGTTACCCACTTATGAGGCACAAAGCCTATTTGGGGGCTACAGTTAACTAGCAATTCCACAGGGCCTGATAAGTCATGTTTTGTGCTATTTAGAAGGCATCCTGGGATATCGTCTGGGCTCATTGATTCAGTGTTCTTCGCCTTATAGAGAGCATTAAGGACCTGATCCCTTGTGATAGCAGGGGGTGTTATATTTCATGGTATTTCCTGAAGGAAGGCTGATAGGGAAAGAGGGGTAAATTTGGAGATTAATTTGCTGGTCAGTAGGTTTTCTATATCTTCTGGCTCAGTATACATTGCTCAATTTACAATGAGCTCTGTACACAATTGTGTATTGCCTTTGAGGTTGTCGATATAGTAAAGGATGCCTTGTGGTTGTCCTTGGCCTGGGAGACCAAATTTACTTCAAATTTGACTTTAGTAAACTTTATTTGACCTATGAGTTGTTTAGTTTGATGAGTGTGTTTTTTTTCCTTCTGGGTGCTACACCTCCTAAATTTTAAAATAATTTTTTCCTTCTGTTATGCAGCCTATGGATTTTGTGATTCTAGGAGGATGGCTTGTTATTGAGTTAGTTCTGTACTTCTTTCTGGTGGGTACAGTTGCCTCTATGCAACTAGTAGAATGCTTGTATAGGGTTTCTGTGAACAGTTCTGCATAGGCAGCAGTGTTCTCAGGGTTTATGGGAACTTGAAATTTTGTCAGGTTATCACTTAATAGCAGGAAGTTAGACTGAGAGTAGTTCCTGAATATTCCAGGGTTAGCTGGAGTTTCAGGCTTTATTATTTTCTTAAAGGAGACCATTTTGTTGTCTGACTTTACCAGAGAAGACATTACACTAGGGGATATGCAGCACACTCCCATATTAGTGAGGACCAGATCCATTATAGTTGCACCCCTGGTTGGTGTATTGACTATCTGGTCCAGGGAGTTTGTATTTACAAAATCCAGAAATCTCTGTGCCTGTACGTTTGGTGTCGTATATGATTCCCAGTTAACGATGGGATAATTAAAGTTGCCCATGAATATGTTATCGGGTTGGATGGTGAATGTTTCCAGTAAATTTAAATACATGCTATGGATTTCCTGGGTCATGGGTGGGGGGACCTATAGCATGCAAGGAGGTGGTATTGAATTTTGCCTATGGTGATGTGAATGTGGAGAAGCTCAAATGTATTGTGCTGTTTGACCAACCTTGAGGTATATTCAAGAGTAATAAGTAAAACAATAATGTATTCCTCTAGGAAGTTTTTTTTTCTTGTTCATTTCCTTTGGAAATTAATTCTATGCTTTCTCAGTGGATGATGTAGTGAAATTGCTGAGGGATGCATTACCTTGATCTTTACCCTTTAAATGTTACACTACTGAATTAGTCTATAGTTTGCTGGAAAGAGGAAGACAAGAATTAAGATAGAGGACCTTCTCGTCAGTGAGAAGAAAAGAAGAATCATGTTTTCAGTAAGAGAAAAATAGTTAGAAAACATCAATATTGTACAATACATTATCTAAAATTAAACAGAACAATGAAGCTACATATTTGATTTATTTATTTATTTGCACATTTATTGACTGGGAAAGTCCAGTGGGTCAGTGACCCATTTACAGTGGAGGCCCATGAAGAAAAGCTCCAAGACACTATATTCAGTTTCTTACAATATATACAGAGTCAGCAGTAAAAAGCTTTACATACAGGAACTGAAAACATCACAAAGAGCCAAACCAAAACTCCAAACCAAAGAAACAAGTGACAGAATGCTCTCCAGTTACATTGTTTTATTGCAAGGATGATAGAAACATCATTTAAAACCAAGAACGTTTGTGAAAATAAATCTCATCGAAAACATATTGAGCAATTTTGTCCCTGCTGATGGGACTTCATCAGAATAACTGCTTACACCATTCATATACAAATATAACCTTAGGTCCGCCCATCTTGCTAACTTGAAGCGACAAGCACCTACTCAGGTACATACAGTTTGTGTTGAATAAGCATTTTGACTTCAAAAACCTTAGAAACTCAGTTATAAAACCAAAACTGTTGTTCTTTAAAAATATTAATCTTTTTTAAAAACTACCAGGATTCCTGGATGTTTCACACTAAATAACACACCACACTTATGAACGTGATTCTGGAACACATTTTATTTATTTATTTTATTTTGCATTTGTTTACTGGGATAGTCCAACTGGATACATGTCCATTTTCAATGGAGGCCCGGGGGGAAAAGCTCCACATAGACAAACTTACATAGATTACACAAGAAGTTAGAAAACAACTAGAATATATAAAAACAAAGTGGTTATTTGCATTATATACATTGGTTATGTAGTGTTCCCCAGTAGGGACTTTACAATTCTCATGGACAGACACAATTGCAAGTTAGATTGGTTACAGAGCTTGGTGGCGTAGTTACATGTAATGATAATTACTGATTATGCTATCAGTTTATAACATAATCATGATTGGTACATGGGCATAGCCAGTTCACTTTGAGATGCTGTTTGAGTTTTTTTTTTTTAAGAGACTTTTGAAGGATTGCAGGGTTATATAGTTTGGCAATGAATTCCAGGTTTTGCCAACAAAGTTGGTGAACAGGGATTCACCAGCTGAGTTATTAGCTTTGTGGGTTTGGACCAGTAATTTATTGGCTGACCGTAGGGATCTCAGGTTGCTATATGGCTTAATAATATTTATTAATGAGGGGGGTATCCTCAGGGTGGTACAGAACTTTGTGTGCTATTAAGAGTTTATTGAATTGTATTAAGCTGGGCAGTTCTAGCCACTCTAGTTGTTTCAGGTTCTGGCAGTGGTGAGTTCTATAGGTGGAGCCAGTGGTGAATCTGGCAATATGGTTGTAGATATGGGATAGCTTACTTAGTTTGGTTTTATTGAGGTTTGAGAGTACAGGTGAGGCATATAAAAGAGTAGAGAGTAGGTGTGATTGGGTGACTGCAGTCCTAGCCAGTGGGGTTAAAAGTGTCTTGTTTCTATACAGTGATCCAAACTTCATATTGAGGGTCTGTATGGTTTTGTTGACCTGTAGGTCAAATTTGAGATTATTGTCTATGATAACCCCTAGAAGCTGTCTGTGTTGATCTGGGGAGATAGTGGTGCCATTGTTAGATGTGACAGAGAATGACAGTGTGGCAGATCTACTAGTGGGGGTGAAGCGTAGAAGTTTTATTGGGGTTCAGTAGTAGGCACTGGTTGGTGAGGCAGTTCTCAATGGTGTTAAATTTATTTTGGGTTAAGGTTTGCAGTTCGCGTGAGGAGGTGGCTGAGCAGATCAGAGTGGAATCATCTGAATATTGAATACAGGTATCTTTAGGGACAGCAGTGTGAAGGTTGCTGATAAAAATAGAGAAGAGTAGCAGACCAAGTATGGAGCCTTGAGGGACACCAGTTGTGAGCGGTAGCTGATTGGAGAGTTTGCCCTGCCATAGTACCGCCTGATGTCTACCTGTCACGTAGGACTGGAATCACTGGATAGCATGCTTATTGAGGGAAATAGTTTTTAGAGAAAGTATGAGAAGTTCATGGTTGACCATGTCAAAGGCTTTTGATAGGTCAAGGAATAGGGCAGAGGTTAGCCTATTCTCATTTCTGTTTTAGTTTATGGCATTAGTAAAGGAAAGGAGGGCTGAGGTGGTGCTGTGGTATGGCCTGAAGCCGTGCTGGGAGTTGGATAGCAATTTATTCTGTATAAGGTATTGCATTAGTTGCTTATGTACACATTTCTCCATTATTTTGGCTAGTGGGGAAAGAATGCCAATGGGTCTATAGTTGGATATGTCTGTAGAGCTACCACTTTTATGGACTGGGATGACGTGGGATATTTTCCAGAGGGAGGGGATAGCATTTTTGGATAAGGTTCTGTTGATAAGGATAGATATGGGATATGCAATGGCATCTGCAGCTATCTGTAGGTACTCATCAGGGAGAAGTTCAGCAGCGAGGGTAATAGGTTTTAGTATTTTTAGAAGAGTTTTGATAAAACTAGTGGATATTGGTTGGAAGCTAAATTCAGGGTGATTAGTGGATAGATTAGGAGGGTGGTTTAAGTTTGTGGATGTCAGTTGATTTGCTAGGGATTGGATTGTTTCAGTGAAAACATTGTTGCAAGCGCTAGCTATGGTCTCTGGGGAACTATGGGTAAGGTTAGCTAGGGTTGGGGTAGTAGAATGACCTAGATGGAGTAGTTGATTTAAGCCTGCCCAGAACTTTTGGGGGTTGTTTTGGTGTTTTTGTAGGAGATTGTAGTAGAAGCTTTTTTTATCCAGTAAATAGATTTTTTGTGTCATTCCTGAGTTGATGATATTTTAGATGGTTGAGTGGGGCTTTGGTTGCTCTCCAGCTGGCCCAGGCTCTGTTTCTAGTTTTGATTTTAGATTTGGTATCTTTTGTGAGCCATGGTGCTGTATTTGTTCTAGATTTTATTGTACGTATAGTTCCCCATACTAAAGGGGTGGCGTAAGCCACAAAACTATGGGCTAGGCTTGTAAATGCCCTCGGGCAGATAGCCTAGTATGAACCTATGAACCTATGAACGTGCTGGATCATGGGAATCAAGGATACTTAGGAATTTAGTGTTAAAGTGAGCTAAAGCCTCTTCTATTGGTAATTTTTTAAATTTTGGCCAGCCAACTGCTTGTAGTTCATTTAGGAATATTGCAAGGACAAGATTTTTTCTGTTTGTAACTGTTTTATATTTGGTCTGATGAGGATTTCCTACATTATGTTTTATGATATAGGTTAGAAAATGATCACTAAGGTCGTTAGGGAGAGTGCCAGCTGTATACATTTGGGGTTGATTATTAACTAGAATCCAGTCGAGAATACTTTCCCTGTTGGTTGGGTTATTTATCCTAGTGGAAGAGGTTATGGTCTGTTTAAACCCAGATAAGTTTATAGGAGTGAGGGGGTTCCGAAATGAAGGGGTGCCAGTCGGTGTTAAAGTCCCCAAGAACTATAGTTTCTTGGGGATAGGTAGTGGGTAACCAGTACAGGATATCATCTAGGGTATTTATGTTGTTGCCTGGTGGAATGTATCCACAGACAATGTTTAAACATTTGTGCTGGTTAATCTGTAATTTGGTTATGAGGAGTTCTACATTATTGAATTGGGGTGGTTGAATGGTGTTTCTATTACTATTAACAGTTAGAGAATTTTTGTAAAGGACTGCTATCCCACCTCCTTTCCTTGTAGCATGGTCTAACCGGTGAATATTATATCCTGGGGGTAGTATCTCATTGTCAGTAATACTGGGTTTTAGCCAGGTTTCCGTAAGAGACATTATGTCTGGGGAGTGGGTTGCTTGGAGGGCATGTAAGTTGGGAATCTTATTGTTGATGCTTCTAATATTTAGGTGAAATGCTAGGATGGAACTAGTGGGAATGAAGAGGGGTAGTCTGACTGTGGGGGTTGTGGTAGGGGAGTCGAGGTTATTGGGTGTGGGTGAGCCAGGGCTGGGATGGATGTCACCATATGTTGTTAGGTTATAGTGACAGGATATTCTAAGCTTTAGGAGTTTGTTTATGAGTTTTATAGTCTTTGTCTTTAATATTGTGTTTTGTGACTTTACAGGGATGATATTTTATTGAGGGTGATATGTTTGGTCTGCTGGGGATGGCAAAGTGTTTGATGTTATATGTGAAGTCATGTGTGTCTGTTTGACCATTTGGGTAGTGAATACCATGGTCAAGTGTTTGTTCATAGGTAGTAAGAAGGTAAAATAGAAACAGTATAGGCATTAGGGTAATTAGTATTTTTTTACTTGTTTGTGTTTTGTTGGGGGGGGGCGGGCCAATTTTGATGGATGACTGTGCTAACAGGATGTGGAATAATGGAAGAGAAGGAAATGGGTACAGGGGTAGGCAGTTTAATGATTGGTGCTTAGCATGAGGGGAGTGGCTGAGTTTAGTTTAAATGTAGTACTAGTGGGGGAGAGTGGGAATTGGGGGCAGGGAGGAAGCGGAGCGGGGCTAACACTAACTCCAAGTATTTCCCTGGCTTAAACTAACTTTTTGGCTGTATTTTAACCTGTTTCTTTTTACACCAAATTTATTCTTACACCAAATGTATGGGCTATTTTTAAGCTTTAGATTATATACTTGCAGGATTAATTAAGTGCTGCAGGGCATATTTTCTGGGCTATGCGAAGGAGAGCAGGGTGAAATTACTGTGTACAGGGTATAATTGTAGGTGTATGAAATAAGATACTAGGGGTAAAACTAGCTAAGTTACACAATATGGAGGAAGACTAATTACAGTGGGGGGCAGCCTAAAAGGTGCCTTTAGACCCAGGTCAGCATTAAACAGTGCATAGGTATAGTGATTTGGTACTAGTACAGTTATAAGGTATTAACCTTATCCAAATTGCAGGTCGGACTTCAATGACTTGTATCAGGGTATAGTTTCTCAGGGTGATGTCCTTTCAGGCAGGAGATTCTTTTACTGGGGTAGTTTGAGGGGGACTGCCAAGTTGTAATAGCAGGCTGCTGACTGGGTCAGGAAGCACCAGATTTTACAAAAAGTGGTCTAAACACTTCCTTTCAATAAATATTATTAAAATCTACAATTTGATAATGTTGCCTTCCATCTTAAACACTACTGATAGAAACCATCTGATTTAAACCATATTTACCAGTGGCATTGGTCTTTAATTGCTATTTCAGTTCTTTTACCTCAATCAATCCTTCCATGAGCCCCCTTTTTCATCTATGAACACATTATCTATTGCATAGAATTTAAACATATGTCTACTGCTGGTTTTAATGAGTGTAAAAATATTGGGTGTTTCTTTCATCCCCTTCTTTAGTATCATAACAATGCTGATAAATTCTGGCTTTTAGAGCCCTTTCAGTTTTTTCTATATAAAAACTGGGCAGCCTGTGCACTGGGAGACATAAACCACTCTTTTAATTAAACAGAGATATTTATACGTGATAAGCACCTCACCATATCCCTCGGTAAAGAATGTACTACCTTTAAAAATCCTGTAACATTCATTGGAACATCCCACATGTTTTCATACCTAGAGAAAAGCAAACTTCCTTGTACCTCTCGAGGAGGTTCTTACAACATATGTCCTTATTATATATGACCCTTGGTGCTTCTCCTACCTGCTGAACTAATTCATTGTCAATAGAAAAAATGCCCCAGTTTTTACAAATGACCTTTTTGATAGCCTGAAAGTCCATATTAAATGTCAAGATACTGGCTTGATTCAACATAAGCCTTCCCTCTTTTTGCTCTTCTCTATGAAAAACAAATTCATTTTTACCCGAAAGGCTAGAACTTCCAATGAGTGACCTCCCAAACCTCCTGTAACAGAGGCACATGGGATATATGCAAATGACCCTTATGAATATCAGGTGTTTCAGCTATATGGCGATTCTGATTGCCCATGACTTTTACATTTGAAGTCGTTTTAATGGACAATTTCAGGCTAATAAAGCCAAACCCCACTAGCAATGGATATGCATATTTTGGCCTAGTTATGACCTCATCAGCATAGCATAAGCAGAGTGTTTGAGTAAGCATAAAAAACACAGGGTTGTTATACCCAGCTGATGTCCATTATCATTAGGGTGACTGCAAAATATCCCAAATAACAAATTAAAACAAAGAGTTAGAAGGTCACAATGAAAAACCAATCAGAAAAAACTAAATGAAAACTCCAGCCAAGCTAGAACTTCCGATGAATGACCTCCCAAACCTCCTGTAACAGAGGCACATGGGATATATGGAAATGACCCTTATGAACATCAGGTGTTTCAGCTATATGGCGATTCTGATTGCCCATGACTTTTACATTTGAAGTCGTTTTAATGGACAATTTCAGGCCAATAAAGCCAAACCCCACTAGCCATGGAAATGCATATTTGGCCCTAGGGCCTATATAAGCCTTCCCAAAAGGGTACCCTGGCTTTTGCCACCCAAGAAAATTATTATTTTTATAGACAAGGCAGCCTGTAGTATATAAATCTGTCTCTTCAGCAAGTTCTGTTAGCGTTAGAAATAAAGTTCAGGTCCATGGAATGCATTACCCTTGTATATTTTTTCTTGTGAATATATAACATTTTCATCAAAGCTGGATCCATGAATGCCTTGTATATCAGGTACAAGTTCCCTCTCAGTAAACAATATGAGTGGATGTAAAGAGATATGGCCTTTAGTTGGTTTGCATAAGACATGTGTCTTATGTTTTGTATTTTTTTAATGAGAAGCCTCTGGGGCTGCTGCAATTGGTGTCGGTGTCTGGCTAGGTACATGCAGAAGGGAGCATTGTACTCAATTATGGGCCTGATAAGGGACAAGTACAATGGTGCTATGACTTCCTTTGATTTTGATACCATGCCTTTACTTATAAGTTGAGCCACACAGAAGGATTTCTTGATGGCTGTAGCTACCTGGTGGTCAAAGTTTAGGTTACTATCGATCTGTGTTCCTTGGTCACTCACCACTGGGTCTACATTTTAGGGGTGTGCTATATATATTATAGTTTGCAGGGATTTCTGATTTACCAAAGGGTATGATTAGGCATTTTTTAGCATTTAGTCTCAGATCATGGTTTTGGCATCAGTTACTTGTCATTTTTAGGCCTTTTTGTAGGATGTCAGCATCATTTGGGGATTCATTGATTGCTTCCAGCTTACAGTTATCAGCGAACTTGCTGAGCCAGAGGCCCCCGACATTGGCCTTCACTTCATTAGGGAGCAATAATGTGAATATCAGGTTTCCATTAACCTATGCAAGTGATGTTAATATGTTCTGTGATGTCATTAGAAAACACTGGAAAATCCTATACTCAGATAGTAAACAGAGAGAATATTACTCGTGTTCTATTCTCTTTCAAGAACAATATTTCTTTGAAGAGACAACTTCGTGATAGTAGAGATGACAAGATGTTGCTAGAGTCGCAACACAAAGGTACTTATCCTTGCCGACACTGTTGTGCCTGTAAACGCATACATAGTGGTCCCCAGTTAAGACATCCATTCCATGACTGTTTTGTTGAGTTTCTATTCTATGCTGAATGTATTAGTCGGAATTTAGTATATTACTGTTTTTACACAGTCTGTTATGTTTTTTATGTTGGGAATACCAACAGGTCTCTTAGGGAATGTGTGTTAGAACATATTAGAGACATTAATAATATGAAGAATACTAACGCGTTGGCTAAACATGTAGAATGCAATGATACAATTCATGTATTTACATTTTTTGTTTTAGAACTGAAAGGTAAAGGGAAAAGAGGTGGTGACATTGGCAATAAAACTGAAGCCAATGACCAAAAATTGATTATTTTGTTTAAAGCTGATACATATCCAGGCATCAACGATATGACTTCATTGAAACCATTTCTACGTCAGAGACCACTGAAACATTGAGTCTGTATATAACATGTCTTTTTGCAGCCTACTTCTATGGTAGTCAATGATAAATTAATGTATGACTTTAAACTAATAGGTAGTTAATTAGTGTGATGCTCTCATTGGTTCATAGTTTTTTTTTAAATAGTGGTTAATGAATGTAATGTTTGTCTGATGAAGCAGTTGTTTGTGAGACCGTGAAAGCGCTAACCTATTTGTTATTAAATTATTTTGCCTTTTTTCTGCCATGTTGAAGTGTATTTTATTTTATTCTATTCCTTTTGTTTTATTTGCACTTCATGTTTTCTGGGAACCTCTTAGTTTTGTGCTGTTTGGAGTTGTATTTGTTCATGGAACATGGCAGAAGGTTATGTTGTGGACTTGGATTATAATCCTGGCAACCCTGTCAACAAGTAAAGGGGGCATTGTTTGGAAAGGATTTTACTTTTACAGAAGAATCCTCTAATTGATGTGAGAACTGGACCTATGACTGGTGAGGACATGAACGATAATATAAAGAAAATGTTTGAACGTAAATGTAGAGACCTAGAGAATAAACTCTATTAGTTTAAAAGCCTCCAGTGGCAAATTCTACATCTGGAGGCTGAGTTACATCTTAATATAGTTCCAAGAGGTTTACTTGTTCTTAATATGCCAACTTATGGGGACATGTATCCAGAACTATTGAAACACTGGCAGAATTTGAATTTGACTTTCAGTAGTTCATATATGAAATTACTGATAGACTTTTTCACTCCGTTAGAAGAACAACTGGTAGCAGAGATTCGTATATTACATAATGACATCCTAACAGAGTTTACCAATGAAATTATACAAGATAAATTAGATATCCTACATGACAGTGTGGCTAGTTATGATAAAAGACTACAGAATGCGAAAACTAAGCAATTAATTAGAGATATTACTGATTTTGATAAAGGTGCTGTCTTTATGTGGCTGAGACAACAAAATATTAATAGAGACCTTGTAGTTAATGATTCAACAGACCCGAACAGTGAGTCAGCTATTACTGTGCAGAAAGTACCTGTAGTCTCCGCTGTCAATTGATCTAGAGGCCAAACCAATGGTATGGGAGGAGGCGGAGTTGAGCAACCATCGTGTGAGCAGACTTGAAATGCAGAACCACAGAACACCAACATGATTAATATCTCAGCGACACTAGTAGCAACATCATTTGATAATTTATTATCGACAGAGACATCTAACTCTATTTCTAATGATCAGTCAGTTAGAAGTTTGGATGTGGCGAGTGGAGCTATTAGTAAGGCACCAGAAAAATTATTCAATATATATCACCATTTTCCCTTACCAGAACCACTTCCTTTCAAGCAAACGCCACAAGGAAATTTCTCGTTGAGCAGAGGGAGGAGGGGACGAGTTCAGCAGAATCAACAAACAGTAGATCGAACTGTACACAGAAATACAAGGAGTGCAGTAAGGAAGACTTGATTGTTAATTTGTCATCTTTACAATTAACTGATGCACAATGATGTGTCCTTAACAAAGGACTCTTGTTTATTCCATCACAAAAATCTAATTTAGTTGATGTGCTGTTAAATTTGAAAATGTTTGCTAGAGATTTGAATTTGAGAGTTGAGTTTGGTGCTAATGACTATAACTTGAATAAGTGCACCTTTAAAAAACCTAGCACATGTATTCGTAAAACACATCCTAATATTGAAGCTTTCTGTAATGTATGTAAAGAGGACATTAGGAGCTGCTTCAAACTGGAACGTAAATGTAGATTTTTTAATTTATCTAGAGATGAGAATGATGCATTATTAGAACTTAAAAATTTGAAAACTATCTCCTTTCGCCCTGCTGATAAGGGAGGAGGTGTAGTTATTTTGGATAAAGAACAATATATTGAGAGCATGCTCCAGTTACTTAGTGACTCTGACACCTTTGTTGTTATTTCTAAAGCTATAGTTAAGGCACTTATTGAGAAAGTTTTGTTTCTTATTTTTGATTTATTGATATCCAGGACTATTAATGAAGATATTTTCAGGTATTTTAGTGTTGAACATTCTAATATCCCACTGATATATGGTCTGCCTAAAATACACAAGAGTCTGACTAATCCACCTATGCGTCCCATTGAGTCCGGTAGAGGTTGGGTCACTGAACCTCTATCTATTTTTGTAGAGAAAATGATGGGACCAGTAGTTGACCAACAACCTACTATCTTAAGGGACACAACATTTTTTTAGAAGAACTTTATAGAAGGACTGCAGATTTAGTTAAAACTAGAAAGCTGTTTTTTGTAACCTTAGATATAGGTTCATTGTTCACAGTTATCCCAAATGACTGAGGGATTGAAAACATTAGGGCTTTACTTAACATCATGAAATGTTACTCAAATGATAGGATTTTTCTTATATGTGAATTACTTGGGATTATTCTTGATAACAATGTCTTTATGTTTGGTAATGACTACTACTTGGAGAAGGTTGGCATGGCTATGGGCACATCTTGTGCCAATAGCTATGCCAACTTAGCTTTAGCTCAGTGGGAGCTTGATATAGGGATCTTGGCCAATTCCATGGTCGTCTGGTGCAAACGTTTTGTCGATGATGTATTTTTGTTATGGAGCGGTGATGATAATAGTTTGCTTGAGTTTACTGAATGTCTGCATTCCACCACCCCATTCTTGAAATTTACCTATGAATATTTGGTTGATAAGATAAGCTTTTTAGATGTGTGTATTAGTAGGAAGGATATTGGTGGGTTTAAAACATCTCTATTTAGGAAAAAGATCAGGAAGAACACATTACTACACAATATTTTGCCAAACTCAGAACAGCTTTTGCAGTATCAGAGGAGGTTAGGAAATATCACAGTACTATTTAAACAACCTAAAAGCATTACAGTAACAAACAGGTGGAGTTTCTTTAACAATTGCAGACTGAATAACAGTGATAAATTCAACCAGATCAATATATGTATTGGTCAAGGTGAAGTTGTTTAAATTCCTCTGCAAGCTACTGCTTTCCAATCTCCACCAAGGCATGTAACTACATCTTTACCGTGACATAAGATATCTGGTCTTTGAGCTTATTTTTACATTCCTTCCTTATCTTTCAACAACCTGGTTTTCTTTTTATACCTACTACAGCCATTGTCCTATCCCAATATTTGCCTTCCAGGAATGAGTTTGCAGGGTTTAATACCAAATCATTTCCTCCATCCTTGAATATGCTACTGTTTTGCTGCAGCTTTATTGCTGGTAGTCTAAGCAATTATATATCTTAGAGTTTCTGTAGCAGTGCAGTTAAAAAGAGTTTTAATTTGAGGGTGGAAAATGTAGAATTTGTGGTGCCATCTATTATATGTAAATTGCTGCAAACATAATCCTAAAATTATGTTTCCAGCAGGAAACATCACAATCTCGTTATCATAGGAGGCAGAACCATGAAATCCTAGAACAAAAATCTGCTCTGTAAACTGAAAGGAAAGTATGCATGCATATTCTGTTGCTGGGATGTTAAATCTCCTTCACCTCATCACAGAACCTCTGATATGATATCACAGATTTGTGCATCTGTCTTTGGTTATCTGTATTGTTATGTATTTTTCTAATGTAAGTTGTCATCCTTATGTCACCAAGAAGAATGAAGTGCTTTATCATGTGATTTGCATACTTAGTTATGGCTGTGGCAGACATGCTGAATGTTCCTGTTTTCCTGACATTCCCTTACTTAATTTAAGTTGTAACAGAACTGCTATTTGATGTTGTCAACAGTAGAGTTTCAGTACCACTTCTTTGTCTGCCCTTTGAAAATATTTCATCCTGTGTGCACCTTCAGTACTTGCATTGCCCTCAGTGAAAGGATCATCAACAATTTAGGTGTTGTGGGTAAGTTTTAATGGTGGTAATCATTTCAGGTATCTTTGAACTATAACATTTCTGTAAGTGTGCCTTCCATCTAGATTGAGTCATTTCATTTATCTTTACTACTATTTAGACTCATGGAAGAGTTGGAAAATAAAAACATGAAAACTTGAACCATAAATATTTCTTATAACCTGGAAATATATCCAAATATCATAGTTGGCAGTACTGAGCTGATTCATCTTCACCTTGCATTTTCAGGTATTTTCTCTTATGTCTTTCCTGAAACTTCTAGCTGGATCTGCTGGCATGACTTTTGCTTTTGCTGTCATGACATGATATCTGGTCATTTTCAGCTGAGTAGCCATCATCCCAGCGAAATATTCCTGATGATGTTGAGTGATATGATATCCATTCAGCACATGCTGGGGGGCAGGCAGTTCTAATGTCCTTCCAGTGCCAAATGAATCAACCTACTATTGGAGCTTCTGAATCATCAGCATGACTGCTAGTAAGCCAACCAAAGGAAAGTCCCACAATATTCCATACATGTTATAGAGATTTTTGCCTGAAATATTAAAGATCATGTCAAATAAGTGCACATTTAATTAACGCTGTGTTGGATTTCTTGTCATCTGATTTTAACATTGTTTTGTATATCTGTACATTCTCAGCTTTCTTAATAAATCTGATGTGGCAGTAGACTGTTCAACAATTTGAACTTTTAGTGTGGTTAATGTGATATGGATTCTACTCCACTTGTGAGTTTTAACTAGGATGTAGCCCAGAAAGTCTTATTATTTGTAATAATTGTCTCCCAAATAGTCTTGCAATTGTTGATATATCTTAAAATAATGATTGTGGTGACCGTCCATGTACTGCTCATTTGTTCAGTTGTACAATGCCACTAGACTTTTTCAAAACCACTTTCTTCTCAATTGAGTCATTCAAGAGTTTTGAATTACAGTCATCTGTATCACTGAAGCCCCCAAGAAAAAGTCTTGATTTGTTATGGGGTATTTCTTAAAACCTGACAAGATTTGGGTAAAGCTGTTCTTTATTATACTCCTTATCATTTTGCATAATGGAACATGTACACCAAAAGTGACAGTGACATGGCAACTGTTGTTGAATTCAAATGTTAGTTCATCAGGCATTTGCTGTTGCCCATTGGGAGCTGTGGAAGCTAGTAGAATAATATTTCTTAATGTCAGGGTTAGTGCCAAGGATGAATTGCAGTCTTTCAGACTTAAAGTTGAATCTGAAAGCTGCAATCTCTTCTATCAACTGACCAAATTCCGCACTTATCTTGTTTAAGGTAGCAATGTTGCCACTATTTCTTGTAAGTCCCATGCAGAAAAGGCAGTTCTGTCAGGTCATTTTATATAATTGCTGTCCATAAAAATGTGTGTTCTACGTTGCAGTAATTGTCTGATTTTTGTTTTGACCACAAAGGAACAACTTCACTAGATGTTTACTTTCCAGATAGAAAAACTGAAATGGCATACGCCATCTTTTTTAATCATCTCCTTATGCAGAGAAAAAAAGGTGTATTCTGAAACAGACTACAGTCTCAATAGCACATGTTAAATTGTACACTATAGTCCATATCCCCAAATGTGATCAAATTGCTGTCATATCTTTTCACATTCATGGCTAGACACATACAGATCTGCTAGTTCTTTCTTGCTTTCCATTAGTCTGTCCCAGGCCATGAAGGGATTGTATTAGTCTGTCCCAGGCCACAAAGGGATTGCATTAGTCTGTCCCAGGCCATGAAGGGATTGCATTAGTCTGTCCCAGGCCACAAGGGGATTGCATTAGTCTGTCCCAGGTCACAAAGGGATTGCTGGCAGCATCATGCTACCCTTTCTAGAAATCTGCCCTGAATCATGTTGATTTTGGATGGCTGCCACACAAACAGCAGCAATGTAAACAATGTAAACATCATAGTAAAGAAATTAAGTTTCAAATAGCTAGATAGAATTTCACCGTGAAGCTACACCTTAGAAGTAATAGGTACAAACATCATGAGAAGTAGGGCCCCCCCTCCCTTCTAAATCCTATTGGTATCATGTAGGGTGTGGCTGTTTTGAAGCTTGGAATAGAAGCACCTTGCCCATGACATGTAAACTAGAAGAAAAGTGATGTGACTCAGCAGGCAGCAGTCTTGCAAGAAATAATTGATGTGGATTTTTCTGTGCTTCAAGAATAGGATTGGCAATTTACATCAGAACCTACCAGTGAACCATACTGAAGATCATGCTGAAATCAAGTGACAGTTTAATTATTTTATTTATTTATTTGCCTTTATTGACCTGATTAGTCTGGTTTGGGAGAAAAGCTCCACATGGTGAAATAAACATTTACAATTGCACTTTGGTAATACATTGAAGGCTAATTGCAAAATGTATATATTATGTGATGAAATATAATAAATAATAATTGCATGGGTATGCCATTCCGTTGAACATTAAGGCTACAAGAAACACACTTCTATATCATGGCTTGAAATAAGTATACATCTTTTGCGGGTTTTAGATATTCAGTCAGTTATACCATTGTAAGTAATAGAGGGTGGTAGTTTATGAAGTAACACTTTGATTTATTATTGCAAATAAAGTACAATGCTCATGTACCCCCTAGACTCAATGATGTGATTTCTATTAGTTGTGTTTTAAAAATGAAAGCTGAATTTGCTTTTTAAAGTATTTTTTGTTTAGAATATTCTAACTCAACCACTGTGTATGTTCTGTAGTAAGTTTAAAAGCAATATATGTACTGTGTCTTTAAGACAGACTGGGTTGAAGCTGATTGATTCATTGAGAACATGTGATTTTTTATTTTATTATATAAGTAGAATCCTGCCACTTGTGTTTTTGTTCGTTTTTCTACTTTTCAAGGTTTAGTAATCAGATAAGTCTAAGACTGAGATAGTTAGCTTGTTAGCAGAGAAGTAGATAGTGGTACTGTGCTAGTGAGTTATAGATCTAAGGTATTTAAAAAAACATGCAAACACTGGAGAGGAGAAGAAAACAAATGAGAAGTGGGGGGGGTAGATGGAGGAATAGTGGAAAAAAAAGGTAGGCTGAAAGATTTTTTGGTGGAGGATATAGGAGGTCTGGGGATTGGAAGAAGAAAATTAAGAAAGTCAGAGATTGGAGGGGTATAGGCTAGGGGTAGAAGAAATGAAGTTATTAAAACAGAAAGATGGATGTGAGGAATCATCATGAGAGTTGAGTGCTGAAGGGGTTATTAGTCTGTTAGGTTACCTAGGTGAGGTGTATGAGCATAGTCATGAATTAGCCAGGTGTTGCCTTAAAGTTGGTTTGAAATAATGTAGTCTGTTGGTTTGCATTAGATGAGTTAGTAATACGCTCCCTAGATCTGGTATGTAAGCCAAGCAGAAGGAGTTTCCAGAACAGGTACTGGCTTTGCTGTTGAGTAGCAGTGTTTTTTTTGAAAGTGGATTGTAGGGTATAAGGTAAGGTATATTGTTGTAGGATATTAGTCAGGGATGGGAATTTATGTGGATTATATATGAGAATATGGGCAGTGGCTAACTGGGTGTAGGTTATCTACTGGTATTGTTTTAACCACTGCAGTTTCTTCAGGGCTAGGCAGTGATGGCTTCTACAGGGGGAGGTTAGCAGCAAGTTTTCCTGCTTTATTGTTACAAGCTTCAAGCTTGTTCAGTATAATAGTTTACAAGTTAGTAAATATCAGTGAGGCATAAAGGATTGTGGGTAAGAGGTCAGGTGGTGGTATGGTTTTCCTGGCTGTTTGTGAGGTAGGGTTTGGCTCTATATATCAGTCCCAGTTTTTGATGTTTTTTATGTGAAGGCTTGTTATATGGGCAAGTCAATTTTAAGTTTGTCGTCAGTAGTTACACCTAGTAGCATTGTATGCATTACTGTTTCTATGCTGATGTTGTTGATTGAAGTAATGGTGAAGGAGTTTTTCATGTTGGAGAATTGTTTGGGTGTAAAAAGCATGAATTTACTTCTCTTAGGATTTAGGAGTAACTTTGCCTTATTTAGCCATAATTCAATGATGGAGAAAGATATTTGGTTGATGATTTGAAGTTCTGAGGGGCTTGGTGCAGTGCAGACTAGGATAGAGACGTCTACATATTGGACAATGGATGCATGTTTGGTGCCTTTATGTAGGTCATTGATGAAAATATTAAAGAGTAGGAGTTCAAGGATTGAGCCTTGGGGTTCTGGGATATGTAGAAAAGAAGAAAAATTATTTTGCCATTTACATTATCTATCTGAAAGGTAGCTATGAAACCATGAAAGTGACAGGTCAGAGAGGCATAGAGAAGACAGTTTGTTTCATAATTTTGAGTGAGAAGTGGTGATGGATGCCTCAGAGAGGTCATTGTATATTGAGGATACTAGAAAACCAGCATTCTTATTTGAGTTGACAGCATTTGTGAAACTGAGAAGGGCAGTTACAGTACTAAAGCCAAGGGTGAAATTCATGCTGTGATTGGGAGAGAAAGTTGTTTGATAGATAGCTGTGTAGTTGTGTATGTATGCATTTCTCTAGACTCTTTGATATGATTAGCATATAAGTTCAGACACTGTACTTACAAGTAATGAAGCCAAATAATAGCAATAAAGAAAATGTTGGAGAGAATCCTGAGGAGGTCTCTGGTCACTTTTCTAGAACATGACAACATCAATAGAGCAATAAGCATGGATTCATGGACAGAAAAAAATGTCAGACAAATCTTATTCAGTTTTATGACTGGGTTACAGCAGGACTTTATAAAGAAGTACTTGGAGATGTTCTGTCCCTGTCCTTTAGCAAGGCATCTGACTTGATCCTAGGCAGGATACTGCTTAGAAACTGGAAAAGTTGGAAACAGGATCAAGATTAATGGCAATAGGGGCAATACCAAGAATAAGGAATGTGAGTTGTAGAGTACCATAGGGAATGTTCCATGGACCAGAACTCTTCTGTAAGTTTTTTCCAGACGTATCTGGGAACAGATAACTGTTTCAACCTCCTCACTGATGATGCAATATTAGGGACAGCTGTGGTGGATGGGAGAATAGTACAAGAAAGGATTTGAAAAGTATGACCAGTTGAGTTGAAAGGTGATAGTTGAGGTTCATTACAGACAAATGTAAAATGGTACACCTACATCAACCATAGTGTGAGATATCGGATGACAAGAGTAAAAGTGATGGTCATAGAGCTAGAAAAGTCTTTAAAGACGTTTATAAGATGTTCAAGGAGAGATGACTGCAGAATTTTGTACACAAGCTAATCATTTCTGATTCTTCACTGGTTTGTTTTTTTATATCTTTGTCAATTCTTATAGTCAAGGACTGACAATGTCGGAATCCATTCTCCTTGAATATTTGCAGGGACCACTCCTGTTGCTGTTATTTCTTAGACTATGATATTTGTCTCCAAGTTTATTTTGGTTCACAAGTCTAAAAACAGTGTTATTTTACACAGTAAGCAACAACTCTTCTTTCATTTTGATTTGCTTTTGATAGGCCACAGCCCATTTTATTTCTCAGTAATTTCAGTATTGCATTCCTTGTGATGACTGTCTTAGGACAGGATCTTAAATGGTTTAGTTTGTCATGTTCAAGGGTAATATACCCTTTGAGAAATATCTTGCCAAACAAGATCCCCAAACGTCTGTGATATTAGATGCCAGATATTATAAAACAAGGAAAAGGGAAACTTCATTAGATGTTTTGCATAATACAGTGCAGGAAAATTAATGTCAGCAGATATCTAAAAGGTATTGTACATTAATAAAACTAAAAGTTTGTTTGGATAATTAGAAGAATGCTGGATACAATTCTTTGCATACAGCAGTATGGTTAAATAAGGGATGAGAGACTGACAGTGGTTGAAAAAGAACATTATTTGCTACTAATGTTCAAGATAACAGGAAGGCTTTCTGTACATAAACTAACAAGTTCAGGTAAACTAAGATTGGTACCCTCTACCTAGTGGGAGGGAAACAGAAAATCCAACATAGTGAACAGGTTGCAACTGATAGTGTTGTAAGGTCAACTGATTTTGAGAAAATAACATTCACATGCATGAAATAATCCCGTATCAGAAGGAACAGTGATTTTTTTTCCATTTTTCTATTAAAATCACTTGAAATTGTAACTGCCTCAGTGCTGACCAGTTATGGTATTTTATAACATTTCACAGTTTTCTCCAGTTAATCCACTCGACATAAATTTTATTTCTTCTTCTATTCACTTCTTGTAAAACTATCTGCTTTACTGAATTTTTTTGGTACAAATGATCTGATTTAATATATAAAATACATCTATATATATATATATATATATATATATATATATATATATATATATATATATGTGTGTGTATGTATATATATATATATATATATATATATATATAATGTGTGTGTGTGTGTGTGTGTGTGTATATACATATATATATATATATATATGTGTGTGTGTGTGTGTATATACATATATATATATATATATATATATATATATATATATATATATAAAAATGGAATCATGGCAATGTCAGTAAATTACATTTGGCAATCACAGGTGTAATTCTCAGAATTTCAACTTCTGAAAATTTAATGTGTTAAGTAAGAACAAATCAGAGCATTGAGCATGAAATTATAATGTATTATTTTATATCACTTGTGAGGATGTGCTAGAAAAGTCTGTATATCTCAAAATATTTATTTCTCTAGATATAGATGGCATATTTATGAAGAACTACATCAGTGTAAATAGTATCAAATTAATTATCACATCTGTTCAATGTAGTTTCAACAGAGAAAAACACTATCTGAATTGCATGAGAGAATGATAGTTATCAGAATGTTTAAAGGGGAAGTGTGTCACAGATGATATAATTATCTCTTGACTCATACTTATCCTGTTAACTGCCAATAAAATAATGATTTTTTTTTATTGGATTATCAAAGAGCGAGTATTAACAAATTGCCTGTTTTATGGATTGGCAAAAATAAGACTGAAGAAAAGTTTGATCCAGATAGAGACATAACAGTTCTACATCCCCTTTCCCAAGTTAATATTAAGTTTTACAGAGAAAGCTGTCATTGTTACCTTATTGGCTGTTTTGGGCTAATTCCTATCCTTTTCAAGTTTCTGAGTTAAAAACCCATGTTTTCGCGGGTTTGCACTTGTTTTAGCTCTGTGGATTCTGTTTGGGCATCCACATCGTCAAAAACAAGAAGGAGAGACTTTTTGCTGATTTAATTACTTTTTTGGCTTTCTCTTAGCCTTATTTGCTTAATTGCACTTTAAAAAGCCATTTTACTGCTGTTTTTTGCTGCATTTCAGTTTAAAATTGTTTTTTCTGTGTGTGTACTTGTTTTTTGCTTAAAGTAGTATAATTTAAACTGCATTTGATTCTGTAGGCATCCCACTCAAGTGTGACTAACTTTTCTGTGCATTGCTACTGTTTAAATTGGTTTTTACTGTTTAATTCCTAAAAAAAACCCAAAAAAACAAAACAAATTCTCTGTACTGCTGTGTTCCTGCCCTTTCCTATACTAGAATAATCCAGATCCCAGATCTGCTGGTTTCAGGACTTTAGTGCATTTTCTGAGTGTCCAGACCTTGTTGTGCCAGTGAGAGGTCTTTCTTCTTATCAGTGAGAGTGGTAAGCACTGAGCAGCCTATCCGACACAAGTAGAGTGTCTCCAGCTCTGAAAAGTTACCTTATTGGTTGTTTTGGGCTAATTACTATCCCTTTCAAGTTTCTGAGCTAAAAATCCATGTTTGCACGAGTTTACGCTTGTTTTAGCTCTGCGGATCCTGTTTGGGCATCCTGCAGACTACCACAGTGTCAGAAATAAGATGGAGAGACTTTTTGCTGATTTAAGTAGTTTTTTTGGCTTTCTCTTAGCCGTTTTTGCTTAATTGCACTTTACAAAGCTGTTTTACTGCTGTTTTGAGCTGCATTTCAGTTTAAATTTTTTTTCTGTGTGTGCACTTGTTTTTTGCTTAAATTATTATAATTTAAAATGCATTTGATTTTGTAGGCTTCCCACTCAAGTACAACTGCCTTTTCTGTGCATTGCTACTGTTTAAATTGTTTTTTACTGTTTAATTCCTAAAAGAAAATGAAAAAAACAAAAAAATATTCTCTGTACTGCTGTTTACTTGCCCTTTCCTATACTAGAATAGTCCGGATCCCAGATCTGCTGGTGTCAGGACTTTAGTGTATTTTCTGAGTGTCCAGAACTTGTTGTGCCAGTGGCAGGTCTTTCTGCTTATCAGTGAGAGTGGTAAGCACTAAAGCAGCCTATCTGCCACAAGAGGAGTGTCTCCAGCTCTGAAAAGTTACCTTATTGGCCGTTTTGGGCTAATTCCTATCCCTTTCAAGTTTCTGAGTTAAAAACCCATGTTTGGGTGGGTTTGCGCATTGCGCAGCATAACATTGCTAGGATTAAAACTATTCTCAGTGCCAGAAAGTCTGCTCTTCAAATTTTCCATTAGAACTTGCTGTTTTTTCAATAGTAGCACTAAAATCTGAATCCCTGTGACTAGCACTTTGCTCTAGAACTGCTAAAAAGTACTAATAAACCGTAATCTAATACAAGCACTAAAATCCTCACTCTCAATAAGGGAATCAACTGTAGGCACTAAACAACCTAAAATTGCAAAGCACCTTGCCGAGGTAAGGAACAACAGCTCTTGCACTTTACTAAAAAGCACATAACCAGGCATGTCCAAGGTTCAGCTTCCGGTGATTTCTCCTGTCCACCTGGTGAATCTGGGCATATTGGGGCAATGCAGCAATTGCCTCATGTACACAGACAACCCTCTCCTCTTACCACCAAACACTGCAGCCTGCAAGAGATGCAAGTACACAGCCAAACTGGAAGCAGAGCTCTCTCCAACCAAGACTGTCCTAGACAATCAAGAGGAGAAGGTAAACATCTGCACCACACCTCAAGCAACACATAGCCCTACAACACCCACACATAGCAACAAGAAACCCACATATGCAGAGGCCCTTAACATTAACCTACCCAAGCAATGAGGACCTCCGAAGCTGAAACACAAACAAACACCAATCACATCCCAAGCAACACATAGCTCACAACATTAGTGTGCCACCCAAAAACAACCCCTAAGAGAAGACAACGTACCAAACACTTTAGCCATAGGTGACTCTATAGTCAGGCACACTGATGTTCCACTTACCAGACTGAACAAGGAGAAAATTACAGTCAGCTGCCTGTCAGGTGCTAGGATCCACCACATAACGCATGCATTCAAGTCACTCCACAACAAGTACAAATATAACTCTGTCATTGTTCATGTTGGAGTGAATAACTTGAGATGCACCTCCGTGGACTACATGAAAAGAGACATGGAAGAACTCTCAGACCATGTAGCCCAGGCAGGTATGACTCTAGCCCTGAGTAGCATCCTGCCTTTGCCCAGAATGATACCGCAGTATAAGGACAAAATGATTGACTTCAACGATTGGCTAAGCTTCTGGTGTGATTCAAAGGGGATCCAGTATTTGTCTGCCTGAGATGACATGATCGGCAAACCATGATGCTTTGCCAGAGATGGTCTGCACCTGTCTCCCCTGGGATTTAGATTACTGGCTAAGGCTCATGTCACCCCTATAGTGCCTTTTTTAGGCAAGGTTCAAATGATAAAACCACCAACGTGACAGACACAAACATGCAAAATCTGAGGGTAATGCTAGTCAATGCTAGAAGTCTAAACCTCAAAATGCACTCTCTCAAGGCACTCCTAAAAATGGAGAACATCGATATCTGTGCAGTAACCTGGTTCAAGGCTCCAGAGAGCACCCCTGCATTAACAGGCTATAATTCATATCACACTTTTCGGCCACCTAACCTGGACCGAAACACTAAAGGTGAAGGCGTGTCCATATTCATTAAGGATATCCACACCTCCAGGCTAGTTGCTCAGCATAATGCATCTGAGATTATCCATGTGGAACTAACTCTGGGCAAGACTGCAATCCAATGCAATGCAAACTTGCTACAGATCCCCCACCATACCCCAGGATTCCCACTCCTCATTTCTTGATACACTGGAAAATATTAGGGTACAACCCAACACCCTAATATTGTGTGATTTCAACTACCCCACCATTAACTGGGAAAACTGCTCATGTACCAACTCTCTTGCTCAATGTTTTCTGGAATTCATCAATTCTAACGCATTGGATTAACTTATCTACACCCACGGCAGGGGCAGCAATATCCTAGACCTGGTCATTACTAACATGGGTGGCTTTGTTCCACACCAGATGTCAATTCCTTGCTGGTTAGATCTGACCACAAGCTAATCAGTCTAGACATCCACATCCCACCCCACCCAACATTAGAGAAATCACTGTAAAAAATTTCTCCAAAGCCAACTTCATGCTTCTTAAGACAGAAGTGGCAAACTTCATGACACTCATGCAGATGGACAATAGAGGTATGACTGCTGAATCCTACACAAATGCACTTTATAAGCACTTACCCGAGTGCATGGATCATGCTATCCCTAACAGAACCAACATGCTATCCTCCAAAACAAGGAAGTCATTCTGGTGGTCCCCTGCCATAAACAAACTCTGCAACAGAAGAAAGAAACTGTTGCAAAAAAGAGTAAAATCCCATGACTGGAAGAACTCCCTGGTCAGCCTCAGTAAGAAGATGAGATCCCTCATAAAATCCTCCAAAGCTAGTTATGTAAACAAAATCGCAACTGATTCTAAAGACAACCACAAAGCATTCTATAGCTCTTTCAAGAATCTCAATGGCAACACTCAGATCTGCTCTGAGTTACAGCACAATGGCACTAAATATACAGAACCAACTGATATTGCCAACATCCTGGCAGATAGGTTTAGTGCTAACTTTACCCCCCTCAGCCCCTAAAGGGCCCATCTCTATACCTGAAGAATGCAAAGTTCCTGTAATCATGACTGCACAGGTAAAAAACACACTTTCCAAAGCCAAGAACACAGCATCCATGGGACCTGACAACATCCCAGGCTTCATTCTACATGAACTACAGAATGAACTGGAACTCCACCTAAGCACCATGTTCAATCATAGCCTCACCTCAGGCTTTGTGCCCACTGAATGACGTACAGTGATGGTTATCCCACTCCACAAAGGGGGAGCCACCACAGACCCTGGGAACAATCACCCCATTAGCCTAACGAGCCTGGTCTGCAAGGCCATGGAACGTATCATCATGCAGCTTATAAACAAAGACATTGGTAATCTCCAAACTCTGGACCCCACCCAGTTCTGGTTTGTAAAAGGCAGATAATGTCTCCTTCTTTGAAGCAGTCAACAAAGCCGTAGATGAGGGTAAAGTGGTTCACACTGCCTATCTAGATCTCACCAAGGCTTTTGACACACTCTGGAATTATAGATAAACTCACTAAATTAGGTATAAATCCCTATGTCACAAGATGGGTTGCCAACTGGCTCACTGATAGAGCCCACACTGTGAAAGTTGCATACTCCAAATCCGACTTCAGACCAGTGACAAGTGGAGTATCACATGGTTCAGTCCTGGGTCCTCTCCTATTTGGTATCTACTTTTCTGAAGTACAGGCTAACACAGAAGATCTTTGGCTAATGAAGTCTGCAGATTACTGCAAACTAGGAGCCATAATTGAAACCCCTAACAATGTGGACATTCTACAAAGGGCCTCACTGAGACAGATGCCTGGTGTCAAAGCCATAGCCTCAAGCTTAATGCCATAAAGTGCATTGTCATCCCCTTTGGTAAAAACTCTGTATCCATGAGCTACCACATAGATGGTAGTCTACTTAACACCAAAAGTGTGATAAGAGACCATGGGACACAGGTGGACAGTAGTCTCTCCTTTGATAATCACACCACCACAGTAGTCAGGAAATCCTTTTATGTGGCACACCTCATCACAAAAGGTTTTTAATCCAGGAAAAAAAAAGATATCATTGTTCCCCTCTACACGTCACTCATTAGACCTATTATAGAGAATAACGCCCCTTTTGGTATGTACCTCACAAGACATCTACAACAACTGGAAAGGCTGCAGAAATGCCTCATAAAGAGGATTACTGGCCTCAAACAGATGCCCTACGCAGACCGTCTCAAAAACTCCAGTTTTACTCCGTCGCATATCGCCTACTCAGAGGTGATCGCTGCCTAACATACAAAACTATGTCAAACCCAGAGCTGTTGGACATGCTCCACTTAAAGAAATCCCAATCCCTCCAAGCTACATGCTCTAGGGACCTAAATCTTGTCACCACAATAAACAGAACATGCCGGAGGGATAGATTCCTGTCCCAGAGACTTCCCATACTCTGGAACAAACTATCTATCTATATCAAACAAAGCTCCTCATTAGCACTCTTCAAGAAAAATTTTGATGATTGGATGGGAAATAGGAAAGTCACCCTGGGGATCACCTCTGTGGCTCTGCTCGACAGTGGCACAGGAAAATAATTTTCTTGGGTGGCAAAAGCCAGCGTACCTTTTTGGTCTGGCTTGTATAGGCCCTAGGGCCGATAGCCTAGTACCTACCTATGAACCTATGAACCTATTAGCTGGGTTATGGAGTGATCTTCTAAGAGATGGGTGAGGGGGTTAAGACTGCTCTGGAAGTGTCTTGAGTCTTCACAGATGGTGAATTACCTGCTCATCAATCATAGTTTTACCACACTGTGATCCAGCAGTGGAAAGCAGCCACTGCTCCCAATGGATGTTTGGATATTTCACAGCACAACTCTGTCAAGAACAAGTTTTACATGATTTGTCTGTTTGTGTTTGTTATTAACATAAGCCTACTGAACATGTCCTTTTTCCACAGGTGACACAGGAGCACTGTCTTATTAAATGACTTATTAATAATAGTGATCTGTATAAAAGCTGTTGGTTCTGAATTCCAGGAGAACATTAATTGGCTATGATCTGCACATATTTCAGTTCCTTTTGGATCCTGGAATGACTTTATTTAAGGAAATTAAGCATTCCATCTGGGGAATTTAAGAATGTATCATATACAAATAAGTATATTGTATATGAATGAAAACTCATATCACACTGCTATATCTTATATTTGCCACTCCTGTTTACTGCATGGAATGCAATGTTTTGAACTGCTGTTAAATTAGCTGCAGACATTGAAGGCATTGAAGGCAGTGTAAAACGAAGCTACTCTACACAAACAAGTGACTAATTTAACAATTTAGTGTAGAAGCAACAGACTGTCCCTGAGTAGTTAAGAAATCTTTATTGGTGTCATTTGAAAATTGCAGGTTTGAATTTAAATGTATTATTCTCTTTGATGAGAATTTAGTAAGGATGGATATATACCTTAATTGAGTGGAAATCTGGTAATAAATTTAAATGTACTAGTCACATTGAAACTATATATACAGTAAGGATGACAGAACATTATAATGGGTGTTTTAAGTAACTTAGCACTAAATCACTCTAGATTCAGTTACCCTTTTGAAGTTTTAAGCATATTTACCCTTTTCTGTAATGTTTCCATTTGATATTTAGGCATTAGGAGTTTTAACATAAGAGACCTAGGAGAAAATAATTGCAAACCAAGTACAGTGTATAGCTCATCTGTCTTATGATGTTCTGTAAAGAAATGAGATTCAACTCCATTATAAGCAATTAAAAGGTGGCCTTATTATGATAGCCATGTTTTTGTTTTATTTTGCTTTTTTTAGAATATATAATCAATACTAGTGGAATCTGTTGGAATATATTGGACTTGCATACTAAAATCAATGTTCTTTGTGGCATAAATTCTGGAAACAATGCAGGAAGAATCATTCAGACTAGCAAGGAGTACATACATTTTTCACTATAAAGACCTTTAAGAGTACTATGAGGCTGTTCAGCATAAGGAAAATTAAAGCTCTATTAATTGAAGTAAGGAAAGTAAATCAAAGCAGTTTGTAAGGAAGATCTATATGGAATGTCCCAGCTACACAAAAAAGAAACATCCCCTCTCTCCATCCTGTGTCATATATTAGAATATGTGCTGCCATGCCAGTATTCATATAGTAGGTCACATAGCGACTAGAGCTGGTCTGCCCATAGCCGGCCTTAGGCATAGGCCAACTAGGTGGCCGCCTAGGGTGCCACTCTAGCAGGGGCACTTTTCCAGTATTTATTTGGTGTAGGTAGACCAGGATGGGGGTTCCAGGTGGTGTATGGGGGGAGTGCCATGAAGACCTTTTGCCTAGGGCAGCAGTTGACCTAAGGCCGGTCCTGGGTCTGCCCCTACCTTCACAGCTTAGCCCTAGCTAAGTAGCCATGGATGAGTCACTGTCTTGGAGCAGATGCTTTTTTTATACATCACCCAAATTTCATTCAATTAATTCCTATAAAAGCAAGTGTCAGACAACTTTAACAAATGAACAGCTCATATTCTGTAACAACAGTATCATGCATGGAATAGCCTATAATTTTCACCTGGATAGGGTTTGTGGCCCTAGAGCATCAGAACTATTCTGGCAGATACAGTGACCCCCAAGTGGGAACAGTTAAGTTTGAGAATGATGTCAGAAATAAGAATTAGTTTGCTAAATTAAAGTTATGTAGGAATATGAGTTGTCTTTAACTTTTTTTTTTTTTTGCTGTTTACTGATTTTTTTCTGAAATTGCTATTTTCATCTTAGCTACAATTTATCTTACAATTCGGATACTGTAAATAATCACCTTGGATTACTGTGCATTTAGATACAGACTTTGTATTCATTCCATAGTGGTTTTAATTGTTGCTCTCTCTCTATATATATATATATATATATATATATATATATATATATATATATATATATATATATATATATATATATATATGTAGGTCCATAGGTTCATAGATTGGTACTAGGCTATCGGCCCTAGGGCCTATACAAGCCTGGCCATAACAATTCCCTGGATATATCTTCCCACAATATTTACTTACTTCTCTGGACCCCTGTCTTGCAGAGCGACTGACATGATCCCCGGGGTGAATTTCCTATCTCCCATCCAATCATCAAGGTTCCTTTTGAAGAGAGCCAAAGAGGTGCTCTCCTTGACATGTATGGGCAGTGTATTCCAGAGTATGGGGAGTCTCTGGGTCAGGAACCTATCTCTCCAGCATATTTTGTTCATTGTGATGACAAGGTTTATATGCCTGGAGCGTGTGGTTCTGAGGGACTGGGATTTCTTTAAGTGGAGCATGTCCAACAGCTCAGGGTTTGACATGGCCTTGTATGTTAAGCAGAGATCACCTCTGAGTAGACGATATGCCACAGAGTATAGCTGGAGTTTTTTTAGATGTTCAGCATATGACATCTGATTTAGGCCTGTGATTCTTTTAGTGAGGTATTTCTGAGGCCTTTCCAGTTGTTGAGGATGTCTTGTGAGGTACATACCAAACGGGGCATTATACTCTATAATGGGTCTAATGAGGGATGAGTACAGTGGGACAATGACCTCCTTTTTTCTGGATGAAGAGCCCTTAGTGTTGAGATGTGCCACATAGAAGGATTTCCTGACTGTTGTGGTGATGTGGTTATCGAAAGTGGGACCACTGTCCACCTGTGTCCCTAAGTCTCTCATCACACTTTCGATGTTTAGTGTACTGCCACCTATGTGGTAATTCACGGGTGCATGTTTTTTTCCAAAGGGGATAACTATACATTTCTTGGCATTAAACTGGCACCAGGCATCTGTTTATGTAAGGCCCTTTTGTAGAATATCCACATCATTTGGGGATTCAATAATGGCTCCCAGTTTGCAGTCATCTGTGAACTTTGTTAGCCAGAGTCCCTTTATGTTGGCCTGTACTTCAGAAAAGTAGATGCCAAACAAGAGTGGTACCAGGACTGAACCCTGAGGTACTCCACTTGTCACTTGTCTGGAGCAGGATTTGGAGTCGGCTACATTTACAGTCTGGGTTTTGTCAGTAAGCCAGTTGGCAGCCCATCGAATGACGTAGGGATTTATGCCCAGATTAGTAAGTTTATCTATGATTCCAGAGTGGGGGATGGTGTAGAAGGCCTTGGCAAGGTCCAGATAGGCTGTGTGGACCACCTTACCCTTTTCCACAGCTCTGGAGACTGATTTGAAGAAGTCAATCAGATTCAGGAGACCAGATCGGCCCTACACAAACCCAAACTGGGTGGGGTCCAGTGTTTGAAGGTCGCCAATGTCTTTTTTTATAATTTCTATGATAATGCGTCCCATGCCCGTTCAGATCAGGCTTGTCAGACTGATGGGACAGTAGTTCCCGGGATCCAAGGCAGATCCCCCCTTGTGGAGTGGGATAACTGTAGCTGTGTGCCACTCAGTGGGCATGAAGCCTGAGGTGAGGCTATGATTAAACATGACACTTAGGTGAGGTGCCAGTTCATTTTGTAGTTCATGAATTACACAGCCTGGGATGTCATCTGGTCCCATGGATGCTGTATTCTTAGCTTTGGAGAGTGCGGTTTCTACCTGTGTGGCCGTGTCTTGTAATTTTGTTGTTTTCTGAGAAATGTAGCTGTTTTTCTGAGAACTGTCTGAAATTTATCTGTATAAATGTATTGTGATGGAGCTTTTCTCCCTGGGCCTCTACTGAAAATGGGATCTGACCAGTTGCACTTTCCAGGCCAACAAAGACAGACAAACAAATAAATAAATTATAAAGTAAGCAATACTGAATGTACATTCTTTGTGTTCAGGTTTGAATTTAAATAAGGTATTTTCCTTTCAAATTGTTTGTGGACCCTCATTTCTTACAGAATTAGTTTCCTGGGAGCATCTTGGAAATGAAGGATTCACAGTACCAGTTTCCTTTAAATATAAAATGTTTTAAATTTCCAAATGTATAATTTATGTTTATATGACATAATGGTATTTTTACTTTAAATTGTTATCGGTAGATGAGTTCAGGACTGAATCCTTGCTGCTAGATGAGTTTAGGAAAATGTATGACTTGTTGATGGAGGTAATATCTCTGTGGTATGTTATATTCGATAGTGACAACTAATATAAGAGGAGCATCTTATAAGTCAGCATGAGAGATACTTGCCTGCTTCATCACTACTTATGATTCTTTGATATGACCCAGCAGAATGTAAATGCTTTCGCTGAACATAAACAACGCTGTAAGACTGCAGTTAGATTTATTTAAGGTTGGTATACAATGCAACAGCTGTGTTTACAATTCAGCTATTTATTTGTTTCTAATATTCTTTGTGTGTTACCCTTTCAGAAGTGTATTTTTAACAGGGTACAGCAGTGTACAAATGGTTTGTCAGAATACAGGCAGTAGGTTCAAACTGTAGGAAAGACTTCTGCATCCTCACTGACAACTGTATCAAGATTTCTGTTGTATAACTGACTTGGTTGGCCCTTGTGAGCATTCTCTAAAATGCAAAGTTCTTTTCAGACACAGCTGTGACAGGCACCAAAGTCAACCTAGAGAAGGAAACTCACCGCGCCCATAAGACATATTCGATAGTTGCCTACTTAATTATTTGTGATTACAAAGCAAGAAGCCATATTTATTAAAGCAGGATTATTTCAGAATTTAAGGTTGAAGTTGGCATGACTGTGTGCATAAACTGCCTGTTTTCTACCTTCAGAAACGATAGACAGTATGGGAGTGGTTACAAAACATGGTGAATCATGCTATAGCATATTTTATCTGCATTTTCAAGCAACCTTTGTCTCTTATTTATGCTCTGTGTCGGGTCTGAGTGTGAGGGAACAGAGTGTCTTACTCAGCTGAAGTGCAGTATGTTTCCCTACACACTGGGCCTACAACTAATACCATTGTATCATAAGTATGAGTTAGACAATAGTTTGCATCAGAAGCAAACTAGAGTTGTCCCGGTCTCCTTCAATAAACACATCACACCGAATGACGTTTGACTACTTTTATTAAACTTCAATAACATAGCTTTGATAACCCACATTTATTAATCACAACTGAGCACAGTATATTTGCTTTAATCACAGCATAAACATCCATGTAATGTTAATCAAGACAGCATGACCTACTCGTCCTGCCCCCGTAAGCAGCGTCCATGCCTCTACTCACTTACTTTACTTCTGAAGCAGCGTCCAAGACTCACTTCATATCCCATTTATTGAATTACCCATACAACCTTTCCTTATGAAGCAGCGTCCAAGACTCACTTCATGCACCATTTATTGAATTACCTTCCACCAAATAAGCAGCACCCTTTACCTCCACTTATATAACACGCAGCCTCCAGCTGCTCACTTTCCTTTCCCAAACCCTTGAAATGAACATCCAAACACCAGAGGGGGAACAGAAGAGGGCAAGCCTGCCCCTCTTCTCCACCTACCCCATGTGGTAAAACAGCCACAATCCCTACCAATCCACCACAAGAAAAGGGGAGGGAGGGTGGGTAGTAACTTCACGCCAAAATGTGATTACTTACCCAGCTACACTTGTCTACACTCTTTAAACCCCTCCCCACCCTTACCTCATTTCCTCCCAAACATTCCTCCTTCCATTTAACCCTCTCCATTCCCAAACCCTCTAACTCCCACTAGTATATTTATCTAACCCCTTCCTGAAGATGTCCAGGGACAGCTTGGTTTGTTACCAAACTTCATTTGTCCCGGTCCCCTTCAATAAACACATCACACTGAATGACATTTGACAACCTTTATTAAACTTACATAACATAGCTTTGATAACCCACATTTATTAATCACAACTGAGCACAGTATATTTGCTTTAATCACAGCATAAACATCCATGTAATGTTAATCAGGACAGCGTGACCTACTCGTCCTGCCCCTGTAAGCAGCGTCCATGCCTCTAATTGCTTACTTTACTTCTGAAGCAGCATCCAAGACTCAGTTCATATCCCATTTATTGAATTACCCATCCAACCTTTCCTTATGAAGCAGTGTTTAAGACTCACTTCATACACCATTTATTGAATTACCTTCCACCAAATAAGCAGCAACTTTTATCTCCACTTATATAACACGCAGCCTCCAGCTGCTTACTTTCCTTTCCCAAACCCTTGAAATGAACATCCAAACACCAGAAGGGGGGCAGAAGGGGGCAAGCCTGCCCCTCTTCTCCGCCAACCAGCCTGACCAGGCTGTTCCCCTCTCCCTACCAGAAAGTCAACCACCTAACCCCTATACCCAAGGGGAAGAGGTGACTCAGTCAAATATCATTCAGTGTACCCCTCTTCTATAAACCCCCTGGAGCACTGTCGACCCTCAAAAGCCCTATCCTATCAACAGCAAAACCATCACTTGACCAACAGTTAAGTCAAAATCCCTTTCCCAATACTAAAGTAATAACCATATCTTTGCATAACTCCTATATATTAACTAACTTCTCATTCATTACCAACTACCAGTATTAACTGCATAAGGAGCCCCCAGGACCTTATCCATCCTAGGCAACACCAAAACCTTAGACCCAAAACCGCATGGAACCAATGGAAAGGCAACTACCTACCATCATCCCAACAGCAGCCCTATATCAAGTCCAGACTATCCTGCCAAGCCCCCAAACTAACCAAACAAACATAGCACATAATGACTATCCTAGCCTTTGTTGACCCTCACATTCAAAACTAAACACGACTCCACATAAAACTTTCAAAACTGTAACCTTTACTAAAAGTCCGTTCCTACTCAAACTACCCCAACCCTTTCAAACTTTAATCTAATAGCAATCCTGCCCTCACACCCTTTATCCCATGATAAGCAGTTAAACATTAACCGACCAGCATGGCATTTTAGCAGCACAACCACACCAACTATACCACTAGTGTATTAAACAATTGAAATAAACCTTAATCTAACAAACATACCATAACCCCCTTTAAATTATATTACCCAAGAATTATTCCAGTAGCTGGACAGTAAGCATGTGACCTCAAACACCCAACAGCTACATGCCCCTTACTCTGCTGCTTGTTCTAAACTTCCCATTCCAAGGTTTCCTCATCAGATAAGTTTACAAGAATAACCTATATCTTCAACAAAACCAGCAATGATGTCTTACCTAAGTTTTTTTTTTTTTATAGGGTATACCTGCCCAGAGTTTCCCAGATATCCTACCCACACTCACCTCCTGTGTGTACCAAAACACTCCTACTAGCCCAAAACATAATTACATTGTTGACCACAAAACACTTTCAAACCTGGAATTGGTACTCGACAACAGCAAAGCATAATTGAGCAGTTTCATCTCCGAGGAAAATGCCACCTTTCTGAACTTCTTTTCCTTCAAGCCACCAATTGATGCCCGTTCCGCACTTCCTTGTCTGCGACCTCATTATGATCCAATGGCCCACCGCTTAATCGACAGCAAAGCATGATCATCTGTGAATTCAATGTATCTCACCACTGGAACTCGGCCCACCACCATCTACAAAGAAAAGTACAAAATTAAACCCTCTAATAGGAATGAGAAGGCTCCATCTTTATACTCACCTATTCCAATTACAGCCACAGCATTCCAAGACCCAATCTTCAAGAAAGAAAAAAGAAATGTAAAACACTGAAAATACATAACACATTCCAAGACATCAAGGACAACCTATCCTGCCAATACGGGAAGGAATGCACCACCCACACTCCCCTCCATGACAAAGCAGCCATAACTGAAGCAGTGCTTCCTATGACCCTCTCAAGTACCCAACATAATTTAACTACCAGTGAAGTATATTTAAAGTAAACCCCACACCTGCAGGGGCCTATCCCAATCCTCAACCCAGATAACTTTGCAATTCCAGACCACCGGAGCTGTTGGACACACTACACTTAAAGAAATCCCAATCCCTCAAGAACCACAAGGGCCAAGGATCTAAACCTTTATCATCACAATGAATAAAACATGCTGGTGGGATAGGTTCATGAAAAGCCCTGTGATACAAGTACGGAGATGTACCTTAATGAACCTAAATAAAGTAGGATCACCTGTAAGCCCACTGTGTCACACTAGAACATCCACTCCAAAAGAATACCTTCCCATTCACTCCACTTCCTTCAAGCAACTAACCATTGCTCACTATTAATTGCCCTCTGTAACCATGTTACACTCCACTCTGGTAACCATGATCAAAACTCACATGCATGTTACTATTCACTGACTTCAATCAGCTCATCCCGATGATTTGCCAAAACCCCCAAATTTTGGGAAACAGACCAAACATGAGGCAAAATCTGGACAGTTGAGAGGTGTGCTGGGAACTCTAGAGCAAAATCCCTCCACAGTCAAAACAGCTAACCTAAAGAGATAAAGTCTGGCCATTGTACCACAGCTGGACAGAAGCACTGACGTATAAAGCAAATAGCAAAAAGTGCATGCTAACCATACCTCAAAACCTCCATGTTATGTGTTAGAAGTTAAACAGTTTTTAAACAAGAGTTATGTTTGCATGCATTTTTCTGAAGGATATGAAGTCTGCTACAGCAATATATTTAACACAGTGAATTCCCCAACACACATACTCCTCCATCAACAGTAAAGCAGCTCAGCTGTAAACACTCATGCACAGCAACAAACATTCATGACTGTTCTTAAACCTTCAAAAATGCTTCCTAAATTTCAACCACTCCGCAAGCCAGTATGCATGCCACTGATTTAAATCTAAACAAAAGCATAACCAGATCTGTACCATTGAATTAAGCAAGACATATGCCTCAACTACCCCCCCCCAGTTTTCACTGCTGCATCGCACATGTGCAATGACGATTGCTCAGAGAGCCTCAAAGCCCATGAAACCCTTCTTCATATCAGAAAACCAACCAACAAAACAATCTCTTCATACCAACTACCTTGCTAGCTCTCTCACTCAACTATCCACAATTAACTTCAAACCCACATCACACGATATACCCCAAACCACAACCCAACCTTCTCCTGGCTGGCAACAAGAAAGGAACTCACCTGCTACCCATAGCAGTTAGCACTATTCCAGTAACATGTCAGAATAATCACCATCTTATGAATAACGGATCAATTAAAAAGAATATACCAACAGCTGAGTGTCTAGCTCACAATTGATCCAGTGGAAAAGGCAACAGAATCAGTGACAACTCCCAAACAGCAAGGGATGATCAGGGAGACTTTTAAACTAGGAGTGCTGTAACCCGATGCATCGTCAGAATAAGCCCGTGTGAATTGATATCCATTTCTAAGCTAAAACTCCAAAGGGATAAGATACATTCATATAGATAATTCAAAATATCTTACTGAGAGTTGTAACTGCAATGCATATATGATTTATGTAAATCGCTAATGGTTCTCCTATAAATAGTTTTAGCAGTGTCATTACCATCAATGAGCTGTGACATAGCATCATTAACTACCCTGTATGACCGGAAAGTAAACGACAGCACAAAAGTGCACACTTAGCTAGTCAGTTAGAATCAATAAATACTGTTAGACAGCTTATTATACATATAATGAGCAGAAAAAGACAGATCATACTGCTCAACTGCATTGCAGGTTAGACTTAACTCCTAATTAAATATCATCCCAAATAGCATTATTGTCCTCACGAAATATGAAGTTGAAAGATATGATGGCCCCTCTTCTGCCCCTGTGCCACCATGCATGCCTAGTGACACCCATTCACAGCCAGGCTCAGAGCCTGTGAAAACTGGCTGCATCATTTGAAGAAATTCCTCACAAAATGGGCACAATAGACTGCCCCTACAAACGAAACCCAAACACAGTTGGAACTGAATTCATACTCCACCCCACCTAAAAACTAAGTATGTATCTTTTTTTTTTTTTTTATCTCCATATAATTCAAGACTTTACAGGACAAGTAGGACTACCATGAAGCTGCAAATCCCTACTATACAATCAATGCCACTTTACAAATCATTGCTTACTCACCAGATATAAACAGCCAACAGAACACGATGCCCCGCTCCAGCATGACGTTTATGAAAAGCATGCCGATTAAACCACAAATGTCTATCATTACCCTACAAACTCAGTGCCCATGCCAACACGCGTCCTCTGAAGTGTACGAAGACTGAAACTCAAATGCACCTGACTACCGGGAGCCTCAATCTTCCGATCATTGCAGTGACCTGCTTAAAACCACAAATTCATGACTGGCAGACGAAAGATGCTATGTAAAATCTGGCCACCCTGTGAAAATCTGGACAATCAAGAGCCAAGCCAGCAAGGGAGTCAAATTTCTTTTTTTCTTTTTTGTTTAATAAATAAGGGGTCACAAGATATGCGTCGGATCCCCCAAGTGCATCAAATCCCTCCCCCAGCTATAGTCACTGTGTTTGTTTTAGCAACGATCTCAACCTCTCAGCACAAGAAACCTGACAAAACGAGATGAGGGCTCAAATAATATTGCTCTTGCAATAGAAACAGACAATATAATTACAGGATTGCCGTACCCTAAAACATCTGATGGGTACGAAGTCTGAACCGATATGTCAGTATTACCAACTTCAAGCTAACATGATAAGCCACTAACCTGCCAGAAAACCACTGTGTTATGAGAAAACAGGAGGTGAAATCTAGACCTCCTGTGAAATTCCATATCGTGTAGAGGTATGAGTCCATAGTTGCTACAATAAGTGATACTTGCGGCCATGCCACCTCACAGCACATGAGCAGCACTGCCATAATTCGTCTGCAGCTCCAGACATGTTCTTCATTGGGGGGACTGCTAATCCCATATTCCGCTGTCCCCCCAAAAAAACAAAAAAATCTTCCCCTCGGCTCTTCAGACTGAACGACCACCCCACAGCCCCTAACCCTAAATCCTTCAAACTGAACCATCAGAAACCTTGCACAATCTACCAAATCACAGACAAATGACCCTGTAATAAACAGCCAGAATTACTAGCACATCTCCCAAACCATGAACTAACTAACCTTACCTATCTCTGCTGTGCCACAAGGCCTACCTGACCACAGCAGCAACACTTAAGGTCATCTTGGACATAAACCTGCACTGTAGCAAGTTCACGCCAAAATGTGATTACTTACCCAGCTACACTTGTCTACACTCCTTAAACCCCTCCCCACCCTTACCTCATTTTCTCCCAAACATTCCTCCTTCCATTTAACCCTCTCCATTCCCAAACCCTCTAACTCCCACTAGTATATTTATCTAACCCCTTCCTGAAGATGTCCCGGGACAACTTGGTTTGTTACCAAACTTCATTTAAACTTATTTCAGAACCTATGTAATGCACATAAACTGATAAATTAAAAAAAAAATGGTAAGTGTTGAGAAAACGTTTTGTCAGTAAAGGATATCATCTTCCAAGTTTACATTAAAAGACATTAAGTAAGTTATACAGTTCATCCCAGGGTACATTGAACAATAAAAGTACATTCTATGTCAGCATTTTCTTGTAAACTGCTTAATTGATGAATGCATAAATATTATCTTTGTTTCTCCAGATTCAGATTCTTGTAAATCCTTAATGGAGGAAGTACTAAGAATAAAATGCAGCTGTCTGCTTTGATCTGTGTACTTTGTAATAAGCCAGCACAAAACATGGGGATTTGGTGAATAGATTGGTTTGTTAAATCGTAATCTTGAAGCTTTACATCTGCCTAAATTATAAACTGACACAAATTAGGAACATATATATGTGTGTGATAGTTAATACTCTCTGCATTTTCTGTTGGATGCTCTTCATACTAATTACCATACTCTTTAAAATGGCATATTTGTACATGCTGTAATGATATTATGCTGCACTCACTTGACCTCACAAAAGCTTTTACTCTGGTTAATCATGAGTGAATTGCTTTCCAGACTCTCTGCACTTACTTCAGCGATATCCTACTATTATCTGCAATTTGTTTCTAAAGGGGAAAAAAAACTTCAAATAATTAAACTTATCTATTTTGTGTCTTTTCTCTTTTGTTTCACCACTGTAGCTGGGGTGACCCATAGTTGCTTTCTTGACCATTTGCTTTTTACTATATATGTCAGTGTTGTGTTCCTCTGTTTCTGATATTGGTAACCTACACTGACACCTAATTCATTTTTTTATTCTGTAATTTCTGTGTATTTGACTACTGTTGTCCAGCTGGCTAAACCTTTCCTGTGTTTCATATCCTTTATGCTTTTCTGCTTAAATATTACGACTTGTTGGCACTTCACTTAATCTGATTATATAGGCAGTGCAAAGAAAATTAAATAAATGCAGAAGCCTCAGACTTCTTATGCTTTCAAGCTTGAAACACAATACATTTTGGTTGCATTCATAATTGAAATATCAGTAGACAGTTTGTAAATAAAAACATGCTGAAGGGGTATGTATATAATTTCACTTAGACAAATGTTCCCTTAATGCTGATAAAACTGAAGGTAGTCTATGTTTCTTGTTAAAATGCCTATCATGAGATGGTTTATGCTAATTTCTTCAGGAAAAGGCATTATTTCCTTTAATGCTAAAAGAGGCAGAAGGTTGTAGGGAACATCTGTAAAATACCTTTTTTTGCAGAGAAGGTAGTAGAGCTATGGAATGGATTACAAGGCTGGATAATAGAGGGATATCCATAGTAGAATTCCGGAGGTCATGGGGCAGATAAAGGGATAAGAAAGAAGAAAAGGATGGAGGTCCTGTATCCTACTTGGATACAAGATATATTTATTCTTTAAGGATATCTTGGCTAGGCTTAGAAAGGCCCCCCTTCTTATTAACCTAGGAACAATCAACAAATCTAAGTGGAATGTTGAATTCACTCTAGAAAGGCCCCCCTTCTTGTTAACCTAGGAACAATCAACAAATCTAAGTGGAATGTTGAATTCACTCTAGAAAGGCCCCCCTTCTTGTTAACCTAGGAACAATCAACAAATCTAAGTAGAATGTTGAATTCACTCTAGAAAGGCCCCCCTTCTTGTTAACCTAGGAACAATCAACAAATCTAAGTAGAATGTTGAATTCACTCTAGAAAGGCCCCCCTTCTTGTTAACCTAGGAACAATCAACAAATCTAAGTAGAATGTTGAATTCACTCTAGAAAGGCCACCCTTCTTGTTAACCTAGGAACAATCAACAAATCTAAGTAGAATGTTGAATTCACTCTAGAAAGGCCCCCCTTCTTGTTAACCTAGGAACAATCAACAAATCTAAGTAGAATGTTGAATTCACTCTTAAGAACAAGAACAAAAAAGTTGCATTATCTCCTTCTGCCATCAAACAAATGTAATGCAATGTATTAGAATGATGATGATTTTGAGCCCCTCATGAGCAGGGCGTTGACTTTTCTCCAGTAGGCTGACGTTGAAGCATGGGTGCCTTAGTGCTCTGTGTCTTAACTCTAAGCAAAAATGTTGTACAACTTCTGTCATCAATGAGGTACTCCACAGTTTCTTTAAGTGAAAACAATACTCATGACTCTTTTTATTACTGATGCATCTTTAGGACTCGGTATGTATTCCCATTAATTCTTCAGATATCAAAAGCTATAGTTGTTCATACCAGCATTTGCACCAGGACATAAACAGCACTGCATTTTTCACCTATGAGAATTCAGCTTTCCATCTAGACCAAGCTATGGCTCAGTAAGCAAGCAGAATAAACCTCATTAAAAATGTAAGTAAAATGCAGACAGACCATAAATCACTGTTTTAATAATGTTTAATGAAAACATTTTGCAAAAATATTTCAGCAGAAATTTGTTTATCATAAATGTGTAACTTATGGCTTTCAGTTCCACCACCAACAGTTCCCTTACCTAGTACCTCTTCAAAATTACTAAAACATGTGGCAAAATGCACAGCGATCTGTGCCCCTTTCTGTTGTAATTATACTATTCCATAATCCATTGTATTAGGAATGGAGACAGACAGCACTCTTTAATTCAGTATAAGTATTTGTTTTTCCTGTAAAATGATCTCTTCTACAAAGTCTTGTTGTTCAATATCACAAGGTGTGTGTGTATATGTTGTGGTGTGGACTGTTAATATTTTCCATGATTGTTTCCTGTTTCACCAGAATAGGAGCAGGTTTCTAATGACTGAGTTGGATAACAGGGGTATTGAAATAATGGTTAAGTGAAAAAAATGAATGCTTTCATGGAAGGATGAATGAACTAATGAATATTTTTATTACTACTGATGCATATTATGTTCCATTTATTTCACTGTATAATGTAGTTGTATCACATGGTATGTTCTGAATTTTATCATAGATTCTTTGTACATAACTAGGATTATTTTTTGTTAATTTTAACTTATCTTCTTTGAACTTGAATGCATATTATGTACTTTTGATTTATAATTTTCCTAAGATTTTCGCTCTTAAACTTCACTGAAAGATATTCCTAACCAATAAAAATAAGTAAATAAGTTTATAACAGCAATATTTAAAATCTCTACCTATTTTGGGGCGTTTGTCCCCCCCTTTTGTCAGGCTTTGTCCAGAGTTCTTGCACTAAGAGGTTGAGAGGAATGCTGTACAGATGAGTCAATTTCTGTACATACCAAACAAGACAGTGTATGCAGTGATGGCTCTGATAAGGAAAGTGTACAGAGACAAGATGCCTTCTTTGTATTTTGAAGGTGTTTCCTTGGATATTAACTGCACAGACAGAAGGATTTTCTGTCTTTGGTGGAAACATGAAGATTAGATGATGTATGTACTTTGTGTCACATTTCCGTATCTGTGGTTTTTTGCATTTTCAGTACACCGGGTTTGTGCATATTCCAGCCTTGATTGGAGCAGTTTAGTATCAGTAGAAGAATGGAAAACAAAGTGTGCGACTTGTAGTCCTTAAGGCATCTCCAAACCTGATCATTCATATTTCTGGCATATTAGCCTGACTGTCTACAAAGTGAAAGACAAAGAAGACAGGGCCCATCACTGATCCCTGTGGTGCCACACCAGCTATAATTTTATGTTCGGAAAAGATGGCAACAACTTTCACAACCTGAGATCTGTTGGGTAGCCAATTTGCAACCCAGTGGAATTTTATATTATGTTTGTCCAACTTTTAAATAATACCAACATGGGGTATAGTATCAGAAGGCTTTCCAAGGTCTAAATAAACAGCATGACTGGAGTGATCCAAACTGAGTGGGGTCTAGTTGAGTTAAGTTGCCTGTGACTACATAAATGAGTTCTACTATGATATGGTCCATGACTTTGTTTATGAGGCTAGTGAGTCTGATCAGTCTATAATTACCTGGATTTGCAGAAGTGACACCCCTGTGTAGGGGATTCGCGGTGGCAGTTATGGAGGCATCAGGCACAAACCCTGTGGATAGGCTGAGCCTGAACAGTTTAAGTAGAGGCCTGCATAGTGCTTGATTGAATATGAAGAAAAGTCAACCTGGTATGTTATCTGGTCCAGAGAAGTATTATTTATAGCCTTTGACAGGACTTCTAATGTTTGTTCCAAGATGCTTTTAGGAAAAATTACATTTTAAGGGATAAATAGGGGCAACAGTGTGGGTAGATGAGGTAAAGTTAGCACTAAATTTATCTAATAATATACTGGCTATATCCTATGGATCAGATTGTGTGATATTGATGAATAGGTAAATACTTTTCATGCAGCTGTTTAGTTGCTGGTAAAAACTCAGAGGTAAATGTGGTAACACTATTAGTTGGGTCCATTTGTGAGGGATTGTTGGGATTTTTGTATAGGTCTTCTACAAGCTGAAGCAGGGTTGCCTTGGAGAAGTCCATAATGATGATTTCAGTTGATGGTGGGGTAATACCACTAGGCCTGACAGAGAAGATGACTGACAGGTGGTCATATTTAACCAGAGATTAGGAGGTGCAGAGTGGGATGCATTCAAGGATGTCAAAGGAGCCTCGACAATGAGATTTTCCCAGTGGAGACTAAGAAACTACCTCCCGTGTTTTGAGAAAAGGTGCAGGGCTGGTTAAAGGGAAAACATTCTGTGAAAGTAGAGGCATTTGCCAAGTATGAAAGGGGAGTAGGGCATAACAAAAAAATACTTAAATCATCACTGAAGGCAGCCTAAATAATGGCTTCCCCCAGTTCACGCCCGTGCAAATGAGGATGAATGATGAGGAATGAACAGCCCAGTTTGGTGGGAAGGGACTGATGATCAGCAGGCAAAAGAAACTAGCACAATGTTACTAAGGTAAAGCAAATGTATGTTTTGTTTATTTTCATAAAAAATATCATTGTTGTAAATCCTGCAGCATTTAAAATGTATATTTAAAGAATGTAAGGAAATTGAAAATAATATCAAGTATTTAACTTCTTCCAGTGGAAATTCAGCAGAACCGTTAAAAACTGAGTCTAATCTGGTTGCTTAAAAACAAAAAATGTGCACACATTTGTAGATTGTCATGATATCAAAAAATACACCTAGGTTGCTGTATTTCCCCAGCAGTTAGACACTGTAGCAACAGGAAAAGGACTACTCAGAGCCTGTAACTCTAAAAGCAGAGAAAGCAACTGTAAGTTAAAGTTTACTGTGGTTCAGAAGGGTGTGCAGTGGACTGCAGTTCCAAAAATTGTTTTTTGGATAATCATACAACTACTATTCAGATGTAAAAGTCAGAAATAGATGGAAAATCAAACATATCTTTAGCTTCTGGTAGTAATATGTACAGATAAGATGCTATGTGCCATATTTTTGTCTAAATACATTTACTTCATTTTCATTGTGCAATTTTATATATGCTTATAAATTAGATATTTAAAAATCTTTGCTTAATTGCGTGGATTTCGAGTAAAGAGTTTTATTTTTAGTTGTACATGCTTGTGGTTGGTTAGTAGTTTATTGGCTTAAAGGTATGTATATTAAAATCATATAAATTCAACTGTTCTTTTAGCTTTCAAGCTGTCAGTACTCAAGTATTACTACCATATCAGTATATTTAACTGTTGGCTTGTTTAAGATAATTAACCTTGTTCTTAGTGTTCTATAGTGGACTGCTCGGTTGCAGTGTTACTGCAAAGACCGGGAAGTGGGTTTTGGTACTTGAGAAAGATCATTAAGCCTTCTGAGAATGCAGTGTGTGTGTGTGTGCATGTGTGTGTGTGTGTGCATGTGTGTGTGTGTGTGTGTGTGTGTGTGTGTGTGTGTGTGAGTGTGTATGGGGGGTTGTGTATATACATGCACATTCATGTGCTTATTTGTAGAAATAATCCTGGACAAGTTCTCAGTTACTCCTAGTAAATTAACACTGGCAGGTACTGGGTTGTGAGCAAGGTGGGTGAGAACCTAAGGAATGAATGGTTATAACTCTGGTCTGAAGCTCTTCAGAGTAAAGTTTATATGGGTGGGGTTACCCAAAGCAACAGTGCATAATTATCATTGTATCGTAAGTTCAGTTGCTCCTTGCATATTATTTAATAGCAGCATTGCTAATTTATAGATCAGATTGTCACACATTAGCTGGTAACAGTGCTGCAAATTGTGAGACCGTAGCCCCTTTCATAACATTAACTCTTTGCCAACATACACTGGTCATTTATACATGCACATTACAGAATGACATGCATTGTTATATTGTTGTACTTGCACATGAATGAATATGATTGATAATACACATATGTTTAAAAAAAGTGCTGCATTACTGTATGTACCAATTTATGTTAAAATACCATGTGACTCATGCATTCATATACTCTGCAATGTTCAGATGCTCTTGTGCCACAAAATGTTCATTGCTCACAGACATCTTGCTGCATAAGCACATATCATTAAAGTGATATCATACTTTCCTTTTATGCAACATTCACGTTTCATTGATAGCTTGTTGAGATGTGTGATATTACGGAAACCCATATCGTACTTTGATTGTCATCATGTTTTCACTGTGAAATGCCACACTGCACAACCGTAAGGACTCATATGGGTAGAATACATTGCTTTTTCACTGATGTTTAGGTTTGTATCCCTATTTTTGTCATAACGTAGACATTTATTCTGGCTTCTGACACACTGATGGCATGTCTCTTCATATACACCCAACTTATTTTCCAGTGTGAAGTTGTGTTAAAGTGACTACTTGTGAAGCAAGGTGGCATATCATTGCAGTTACAAATAATGACTGTACAGGACATTCAGGAGCCAGTTTATGCAGAGGGCAGGCTTTTTAATTGAGCATGCTGCCATGATGTTGGAGTGCACATCCTTTTGCATTGATCCCTGCTTACTCATCTAGGGATTTGGTGTCACTTTGATGGTTGTAGGTTGTGTGTGGCTGCACATTGTTACTCATATGTAAATGGCCTCTACTCTGTCTACAGTTATACTGCATATGCTCATGATATAGTACACATGTGGCACTTTCAGTGTCATCATATGGTATGTATGCATTCACACTACATACCCAAAAAAAGAAAAATAATCTCTGTAGTCTACTAATGGAGCATGTAAATACAAGAACCAAAAAACAAGCAAACAAACATTCACTGATCTGCCCAATTTACAGAAGTTCACAAAAGCTGTTGAACAGAAAGAGGTAAATCCATATAAATTCATGCAGTAGCTGGTTAAGCACTTCCATCTTAGATAGACTTCATTGGAATCTGGACCTTTGATGCTTTGATGGTAAAACCTGTTTATCTTCTCTTGCTGTCTGTGGAACTGCTGTGCTCATGCTGATGTTCAACTGCTGTTGCAGGAGTTCAGTCCAACTGTGTGGATTTAACCCATGTTCAACAGTTTTTTATGAACGTCACTAAACTGGAGAGAGACCATTCAGCCTTTGTTTGTCTTTTTGTTTCTGTTCATACTACAAATGCCCATATCACATTTCATTTGGGACTTTTAGTATCATCGGTGTACTCTGGGCAGTCATTTACACCATTTCTGGATGCACAGCTGGTTACGGGTCTCTGATTGTCCATGCTTATGTTTTTTTAGATCCATGCATGGGCAAGTCAGTTCATCTTAGCTCTTATTCAAACACTATGCTACCTGTGCATGTGCATGTTGGGCACATATGCTGCATTGTGGAGTGTTTCATAGCACAAGAATAAACCCCTTCAACTTGTAAATGTCAGTCTTGTACTATCTGTGCAGCCACTGTCAGTAAAGCTGCAGTTAATTGCTTTTGATAACATTTTGAATGGGCAACAATGTTGTCCCAGTATTGTCTAGACAGTTACAATCTTGCATTGATAGGTGGAACATAGCTACATATACACCTTCTTGTGTTATACTGCTTTACAGTACAGTAGAAAAGTATTTGGTTATATAATCTGAGCACCATGTTCACTGCTGTCACATTCTGTGGAGAATGATAGTATGATGGTCCTACCACTGATGGCAAGCATACATGTATGCATGTAATGCACTGAACATCTTATTGTGTGCTGTGCCATGTACGTGTCTATTTGTGCATCAGTGCTACCTACATGACCAATGCTGACTGATATGTTACTGATAACCTATCACAATGTCTGATAAAACCTTGAGTACCCCAAGGTTCCATTCTTGGACCCCTACTTTTCAATATTTTTATTGACAATCTCCATATTAACTCTCTTGAAAGTAAACTTATTCAATACGCCATCAATCTCCTCCTCCAATAACCTTCAACAGCTCCTAAAAATGACTCAAACTGCTTTATCCTCTGTAGAAATTTGGTTAAATGATGCACAATTAATTCTAAACCCCAAAAAGACTAAACTGTTTCTGTTCACCCCTAAACCTCTTCTGCATGACTTCAAACTTTCTTCTTTAAATAGCACAGAAATTGAAATTGTAACCCAAGCATAACTACTGGGCAACACCATCAACAATAAGCTAACCTTTGAATACCATATACTAAGCACCATTAAGAATACACACTATAAAACTGGTAAACTCTATAGGCACAAACATTTCATGGATATACCCAGCCAAAAATAACCTTCTCCAATACATACTTACTCCTCTCCCTATTATATGGAGCCCCCATCTTAACAAACCTATATGTAGCTCTCAAAACAAACTACAGTCATGTTACTATAAAACTGCCAAATTTGCAACTGGCCTATCTTTCCGTGCACATTACTGCCATGCCCTTAAGGCATTAAATTTGGATAGAATTCTCCCAATACCTTAGGTATGTATGACTAACTCAGGTTCATAAAGTAATATACAAACCTGACAGTTGCCCAGCTCTAAAGCCTACCATACAACCTTACAACCCATCCAGAAGTCTCTGCTCCACTAATAAACAATTCCTAGAAGTATACAAACCAAATAAAAGCTGGAAAAAACCTATACTCTCTGTTTCAAAACTCTGGAATACCCTTCCCTCACACATTAGCATCTTCGACTCCTTTAAGACCTGTAAATTCACTTTAAAAAAACATCAACACCCATATCTGTCCCTGCTCTCCACCCTAAAACTTACATACTCTACTCTGATTTTCTAGCTCTTATCTCATACTATCTAATTAGTTTTTTCATATTGTCTCTCATACTCAATGCTTGTACCACCCACTATCTCTCAGCATCCACCCACTATCTTCTAAGCCTAACTAGTCTCCTCCCTAGCAACCTATCTCGCTACTCCCAATGACATTTATATTAAAATATTATTTCTCCTCTTACTCTTATCCCACACCCTCCATCATCTCCCTCTGCACACCATCACCCCCACTACCCTCTGAACAGCTCTTCCCTCAGCTGTTACACTTTTTCCCTTTACTATTACACTCCCTAAATTTCAATAATCCTTATCTGAAACCAACTCTATAAAACTCTACAACTAACTGTAAATTTACTACTCTTTACAAAATAAGCCTATTATGTATATTTCTGAATGCAACAAAGTACTACTGCTTAATGCATGAATCAGTCAACCATACCACATAAGTAAATTTCTGTGTTAAAATACATTTGCTTTGCTAAATAATATTTATCTGTATCCAAGTAGAAATCAAGATGTATAACCAGCTGTCTATTGTCAAATGTTTTATGTATTTTATTTGGAGCTTTTCTCCTGGAGCCTCCACTGAAAATGGGTTTCTGACCCAGTTGGACTTCCCCAGTCAACAAATGTCAATAAACAAATAAATAAATAAATAAATATTGCAGGCAGATATCTTTTCATGGATTCAAGTATGCCCTCTTCCATGGTTTGTTTGAATGTGCTGCAGTAGCAGAAAAGAAGTGAAAGACAAAGGATCAATAAAAGAAAATTGTTGTGATGTGCAAGTAAGTAGAACAAATGTTGGAGGTATCAGACCAGCTGCACGCACTCAGGCAGCTGACTGACTGGGTTTCCAGATTATGGCAGGTACTCATCAAAATGGTAGGTTCATTGGTGTGTCTAGGCTAACGACCACTGGGGCTTTTTTAAGCCTAGCCATGCATCCCAAATCACTGACAAGTCCTGGTAACCTTAAGAGTATGTGCAGGAGCTTCAGAAATGAAATATTTACAATCAGGGGCCTGGGAGATGAAGCATTTACAGGCTGTTTATGTCCATTAGAGACATAGGTGCCATACCATGAGTGAATGTCTGGTTCTCCATCCAGTTGTACAAGTTACAGTTGAATAAGATATGATGCCCTAATGGAGAAGGATATCATACACATTGCCACTGATGTTTTCAGTCTACCAGGTGGGGTGTAACACCATGGTATGGTGCAGAGTGTATCCAATAATAGATAAACTGGTGGCCTACTCCATACTAACATGGAACCTTCATAATGCCTTCTAAACTACTCACCTGACTTTAAAGTCTGGTTGTATAACTCACATTTCCCTGCCAGGGATCCTGAATCTCTGAGCAAACATGAACTTTGTTAACAGCAAAAGTTTGTTCACCAACTAGGCTACCTCACGGGTGCCTTGGAAATCATGTATCATCTTTTCAGTAAACTCTGCTAATGCTTCACCATTCACATACCACTTCTCATCTTCTATTGCCCCCACAGCTTATGCTTCACCTACTACATACCACCTTTCATCTTCTGTTGCCCCCACAGCTTATGCTTCATATGCCGCATACCACCTCTCATCTTCTATTACCCCCACTACCAGAGGAACAACTACTGCTGGAAAAACCTATAAACAACATAGTTCCATTGAAAAATAGGATCCACCTACATTGTAGGAGCTAGGTGAATCCACCATCTACTGTGTGGTGCTGTGACCCTGCCCAAAAACTATGCAGTAAAGACTTCCTAATGCTTGTTCTGATAAGAGCTTGTTATCATGTCTTACAGACCATGGTCATATCTGGATCACTCTGCATTATGTTTCCCATTGATTAGCAGCTCTCATTATATACACGTGTCTGATGTTTCACATATACTGTAACAGAGACTCACATGAGCAATGCCGGCAGAGGCTGTCAGACGAAGACATAATAAAATTAGCCAGTAACAGAACTATTGACATCAAGATGAGTTTTCTGTAGTAACATTTCAATGTACTTCTTTTCCACATATTTGAAACTATACTTTTTATATATAAAAGTTGGTGTATATGCACTTTTCTTCAAAATGTGTATCATTGTGTAATGCTTTTTATTTGCTTATAGAGTGGAATCTATAGTGTTTTTTCTCAACTCCTTCTTCTAGGTGTGCATCATCTGTTCACATGTGTTTTCATAATTTCTTATTTTCAATAATGACAAACATGCATTATGTTAATGTGATATTGCAGCCTCTTTCATTTTATGTCCATGTCTGTGCGTGTTTTATCTATTCATAATTCACCTGACACACATTTGGATAAGTGCATACCATGTATTTCAATATAGGTATTTTTCATATTCTTGTAGTTGGTGCTATTTGACCCTGGCAATGAAAAGAATGTATATAACTTTGCTTTTGCTGACTGGGAAAGTCCAACTGGGCAGTGCACTTTTCAATGGAAGCCTGCGGAGAAAAGCTCCAGCAGCATGACATTTACAGTTTTCATAATTTTGATTTATGGCTAGGCATGTCTGTTTCTTTCATAGTTTACTGTTTTGTATCACAGGTCCTTTGCAGATGCTGTGCCTATCCCTCTGCGGTTTTTTGGACCATGCAGCTGACATTGCTCATGTATTGACATAGATAGCTAGTGCTGCTGACATACATAGCCTCACATGTATTAAACCTGTTGATATCGTATGATCTGGCATGGTTTGTAGGAGGCTATCTTGTGTCACTGTTGCTCAGGATGTTTTATGACATTGCTGCATTTACACTCCCCTATAGCGTAACTGAGTTTAGCAATAATCATAGTTACACTGCATAATTCTCTAAGTCCTTTAGGCTTTAATAATGTCTAGGTGTTGTTCTGCTTTTCCATGACTGGTGCCAATGGCACTACATTTATTTATCATTTATTTATTTATTTATTTATTTATTTTATATTTGTTTACTGGGTTGGTCTGGCTGGGGAAAAGCCCCACATACATGACAATCATAAAAAATACAAAAGCTCCACATATATGATAAAAATACAAAAGTCAGAGATGAGTACAAATCAATAGAGCAAACAATACTATATCATGGCATAGTATGGTGAGAAGTTACAGAAGTGTACAATATATAGAGTGTACAGTAGTAAAACAGAAAATATAATGTATTTGAGTAAGAAAGTGCAGTAATAATATATACAGTTATATACATGCATTTAAAAATACAATTCGTTATGATGGGTTTTTTTCTATGTGTTTGACCTTTGAGTAGTGCCAGAGGAAGATTTAACTGAATGGTGATAGTAGAGCTAGCCATGGTCAGTACAGGTATATTGCCAGATGAGAATGACATGGGCTTTTAATTGGGTTTTAAAGATGGTACTGCTGTTTTGCAATCTGATATCTGGTGAAAGAGAATTCCAGATTTTCGCAACTGCGTAGGAGTAAAGTTAACATTTGTTTACTGGGGAAATCTGACTTGGAACGAGCCAATTTTCAGAGGAGGCCCAGGGAGAAATGCTTAAGATGCAAGTCTTTGTAACATGGGAGGAAACAACAGCATGCAGAGGAAACCCACACAATTGCAGGGAGGACATGCAGACTCCTCACAGAAGGCACTCCAGCTGAGAATTGAGCCGGAGACCCTCTTGCTGTGCAGCAGCAATGCAAACCTCTGCACCACTGCATCGATTGTTTACATAGAAAGTAAGTGGTAAACTCTTTCTGTGGCCTGTTCTTATGAAATTGAATGTAATATCTAGTGGTCCATGTTTTTTCTTCCAAACACCTTTATTGAATTATCACTTGAGACATAGGTAAATTTACATTCATATAAAAGTAATCACGTGATAATTAACATAACATTTTACTTCACATATATCATACAACCTAAGCAACATTACATAAATTATTCAATTACTGGCTTTTTTAGACAAGAAACATCTTTATTAAACCATTGTTTACTACAGGCAATCATACATTTATGCAAATGAAAACAAACCACACGAACACAATCCTAGTTGCAAGCATTTTACATCACAAACCATACTGACACATTCCCAGTTGCAAACATTATACATCACTCATAATCTACCCAATATTCTTCAGTTACACATAACATAGCTCATTTAAGTCCTGCCACCCTTTAAACTTCATTCCTGCCTTAGTATCTAGTGGTCCATGTTATCTACTCTTGTACAAAATACTTACAAGTGTCTGGTCCTGATGGATGACCTAGAATCAGTTAAGTTATATTAACAGATAATTAGTCCCCATAAAATCACTTCAGCTAACAGATGTAGGAGACTCTTTCTCTCTCTGATGTCCTACCTCTAAGAGGAATAAAAATGTTTTGCTGAAGTTTCAAGCAGTTAATACAGTTAAGCAGGTAGATTGATTCAACAGTTCAGTTATTTAAAACCAGTTACAGACAAGTGGGAGGATCCCAGTGAGTTGACTAGAGGAAAACCTGGGAGATAGAAAAACAAGGAGCCAATCCCAAAGCTTAGAGGTTAGTCCCTTATCTGAATATTCCTGAAAGGTCTATGAAGGTTTATTAACTCAGCAGCCTGTGGAAACTCATTCTTAGTTAAAAGCTTTTTGTTTTTATTTTATATTTATCAAAGAAAAAAAAATGACAACACACTATAAGTTTGCACTATTGAAGTATACTTAAGAAAACACTTTAGCTTGGGCTTCATTAGGTGGATCTATAGTGTTTTTTTTAGAGTGGTTTACAGTTTGATCATTGAAAATACCTGTTTTTATGAGGCTATCATCAGACTTTATTAGCCTGTTTTGTATCACATGAACCATGAGAGCCTTTGTCTCCCTTTGTGGAGATTAAGCTAATTATGAAAGCTTTATTACAGAACTTTTTCCTGTCTGACCTGTCCATATCAATGCTTGTATCACATGTAATATAAGAGGTTGTGCCCACTTTTAGGGGACTCATATCTACTGAAATGCATGATAAAAGACCAATCTTTCCCTGTTCTGCAAAAAGGGTTACAATGCCTGCTTATAAAAGGTTCATATGCATGGTTGATGTGGCCAGGCCCCATTCTTCTTCCTGATGAAGACAGCCCTTTCTATATGCAGGGGTGGAAGTCACTTTTGGCCACACTAGATGATTCCCTATTATTTGAAAAATACACGCATCCAGAGAAACGGGTTACACTGGAAACAAATCACTGTGTTCATTTTTCCAAAGCTCATGGATGTGCACAAGTAGGAGAAAGAAATCCAAGTACAATTTGAAATCTCAGAACCTTTTGTATAGACTTGTGCTGATGGAATAAAAATCCACCACTTGGTAAACTGCAGACTACACAAAATTAAAAGAAGTATCTCAGAGCTCCTTTGAGCATAGGAAAACTGTGTCTAAGGTATAAAGGATAAAGCAGTGCAGATTGGGGCCCTGGGATAAAAATGTTCACTGTACCTCAAATTACAAATATTTTGTTAAATGCACACCAAGTGGCTAGAACATTTACACATGGTTGGTGAGAGGTAGCTGCAGTGAGAGGGAGAATACCCTCTGGTCTCAGAACATGGTTCTATGGTGTAGCAAGCCTCTTCTTGGGGCTCTTCCTTCCAGATTGTTCCTCTCCTCAGGTTCCAGGTGGTGAAGTCAGGATTCTTCTGTTCAGATTCTTTCTCTCTTCATGTTCCAGGTGGTGAAGTCAGTGCAAAGGTGGACTAAATGGTTCTGTGCTTGGCTAGATAAAGGGCTGGAAATTGGGATGGATCAGGTGGAAGGGCAATTAACCAATCTCCTGAGAGAGGTGGTGATGCCATGGGTCTCAGGGCAGGGTTAGATTATGTAAGAGCTTGATGTAAACAGTGTGGTTTAGGCTGTCAATCTAACTAAGAGGCTAGTGTTTGCCTCCTTTTTCTTACTCATAACAGGAAAAGTCCTTGCTGCAAATCAGCATCACAAAACATTTTCAAATACCTGAAAGTTGCTGCTTAAGTTTGTACACATCAGGATGTAAAGATTATTTCAAAGCCCTACTGTTTACATTTTTACATATTTTGAGATCACAAAAAAATAAGTAAATAAAATAAAAGCAAAAATAAACCAAGTGGCTTGTTTCTTGTGTTACTGCTTTACCAGATAAACTGTACCAGGACAGATGCAGTGATCTACAGATCTAATTTCTTGATTGTCTTTTCGCATGTGATACAAAACAGGCTAATAAAGTCTGGTTGTAAGTCATAAAAACAGCAATTTTCAAAGATCAAACTAAACCACTGTACAAACCACTCTGTGTTGCCATTTTTTGTTTGTTAAAAATAAAATAAAAATCTTTTAATTAAGAATGAGGTTCTACAGGTTGTAAGCTGGCAAACCCTCAATGGTGTTTCAGGAATATTCAAATAAGAAAACTAACACCTGTTGCAGTGCTTGTAGAGAACAACTTCAGGCAGCAGTCAGAAAAACAAAATTTAATTACAAAAGTTGAGCACTTTCATTCCTACTCCTTTCAGAACTTCATCAGAACTAATGAAACTTTGACAAAAGCAAGTTAATTTACAAACCAATTAAAATCACATGAGTTATAAGAGACAATAAAAAGAAACACATGAATAAACACTAATTAATTTTATATACTGACATAATGTTTTGACTTTAAAGCGGGATTAACAGTACAAGCTTCATTTAACCCTGGGTGGTTCGTGGCATTCAGTCTGAGCTGTCACTTGAGTTCCCATACATTCAGATGTTCAGTTGTGATCCAATTTGTTCAATAACCATGAAACCATGAATTAAACTCAGCTATATGTTTATAGAAAGCATAGGTAATTTTACCTTTCCTAATATCCAATATATGTTTGTATATACGTTCCTTAAACCTCCTAGAGGTCTTCCTTACATAATAAGCCAGGCAGAAAAAACATTGTGCTAAGTAAACAACAGTTTTTGAAAACAATATGAAAATATTCTCAATACCTGAGAAAAACTATGAGAATTTTTATTATACATCAATAACACTGTGGAATTTTTAAACTTTCTTCCATATTTGATGAGGATAAAATATCACTTCTCAATGTGGAGGTGAAGAAAGATGTGGTTGCCAACAGATATAGTTCTAATATATTTTGTAGACCCACTTTTTTTTCAAATTCCTACCTCTATTTCTCTAGCTGGCATCCTAGGCACCAAAAGAAGCCGGTAGTCAAAGGACAATTATTATGGCTTGCCAGGATGAATTGTGAACCTGATGTATTTCATAGTGAATGTGACATTTTAATGAGTATGTTTTTTTAAACAGAGGCTACCCTACTGAATTTCTAAATGAAATTAAGAGAGGCAGTGGTAATGAAAAGGGAAATAGGAACATATGCACCTGTTCTTTGTAGTCATGTTGTAGAAAATACTATAATGATATCAAATAATCATGAATCTTTTTTACCTGCAAACATTATGAAGTTATTCAAATCCACCTAAACTTTAGATAGTAGTGCTGTAGTAGTGTGTACTAAAAATAATTGGAAGCTATTGCCTTCAGATAATAGCACAGGATCATAGGATCTTAGGAGGTTAATAGGCTAATGGCTCTGCCGCCCTTACAAGATTAGTCAAGAGTTTATCCTCAAAAAAGAAACCTCGGTCAGCACCTGTTACCCCTGTCAATGAGAGACACAGGTGGAACCCTTGGGACAAATTTGTAGTTTTCCATCCACTCATCGAGGTTGCACTTGAAGGGGGTCAGCAAGGTACTCTGTTTGACATGTATGGGAAGTCTATTCCAGAAACAGGGCAACCTCTGGGAGACAAACCTGTCTCTCCAGCAGGTTTTGTTGATGTTGCATATTAGATTTAGGCCTTTTGAGCAGGTAATGCACTTGGAGTTAGACTTATGGATATGGAGCATCTCCAGTCGGGCAGGGTCCGATATTCCCTTGTATGCAAGACACAGATCACCTCTGAGCAATCTTTACAATACATAGTAGAATGTTTATACTGATTTGAGCCTGTCTGCCTAGGAGAGGTGTTGGAGGCAATGTATTCTCTTTGTGAGGTATGTCTCTGGCCTTTCCAGTTGGTGCAGGTGTTTGGAGAGGTACATACCAAATAACATAAAAACAAAAAACACTACATTACCAAAGATGGTCTCAACAAGTAAAGAAAATGCAGGAACAAAGATGAGATGTACCACCAAGGGTGTCATGAGATGAACATGTACAGACCAAATGGGGCATTATACTCAGTTATTGGCCTAATGAGGGAGGGCTAGAGAGAGCTAATAACTTCCTTTTTTCTAGATGCAATCCCTTTACTTATGAGATAAATGAAGTAAAAGGCTTTTTTGACCACTGCCGCTACATGATGGTCGAAAGTGAGATTATTGTCAACCTGAGTACCCAGGTCTCTCACCGCAGGTTGGGTATTTAGGGGGTTGTCATTGATGTGGTAATCAGTAGGGACCATATTTTTGCTGAAGGGTATGATAATACAGTACATTTTTTTGTATTTAACTTAATGCCATGACTTTGGCACCAGACATTTATTGCTGTGAGACCCTCTTGCAAGATGTTAACATCATTTGGGGAGTCAATGACAGCACCCAACTTACAGTCATCCATAAACTTGGTCAGCCACAGGCCTTTTGTCTTTGCCTGGACCTCTGAGAAGCAAATGCTAAACAGTAGGGATCCCAGGACAAATTCCTGGGGAACACCACTAGTGACAGGTCTGCTGTTGGAGGTGGAGGTGCCTATTTTAACCTTGTGGGTCCTATCGGTGAGCTAGTTGGCTACCCACCTGATTAGAGATTGATTTACTCCAAGTTGTGTTAGCTTTTTGATGATGCCCAATTGGGATTGTGTCAAAAGCCTTGGCCAAGTCAAGGTAACCTTTGTGTACTGACGTTCCCTCATCCAGGGCCTTGGTGACACTCTCAAAGAAGTCAACCAGGTTCAGCAGGCAAGATCTGCCCTTGATGAATCTGAACTGGGTGGTGTCAAATGCTTGGAAATTGCCTTTCTCCTTGTTTATGAGATCCATAATAATACACTCCATGGCTTTACAGATCAGTCTTGTCCAGCTAATGTGGGTGATAGTTGCCAGGATCAGTAATGGCACCACCTTTCTGCAAGAGATGACAATGGAAGTTCTCCATTCTGCTGGAATGAAGCCTGTACATAGGCTCTCTTTGAATAGGGTGCTCAATGGTGATGCTAGTTCTTGCTGGAGATGGTGCAGAATACAGCCTGGTATACTATCAGGTCCCATGGAAGCTGTGTAATTTGCCTTGGATAAGGCCTTTAACACTTGATCTATGGAGATGTGAGGTGCGGAACAAGTATCGGGGATATCAAATGGGGGTTTGGGGGTGATAGGGTGGTGAAGTTTGCGCTGAACCTATCTGCTAGCAGGTTGGCTAAGTTAACAGGTTAAGTGTAAGTGGTACCATTAAGTAATAATTTAGAACAAACCTAGGCTTTGCCATGGAGGTTCCTGATGTAAATGAAGAAGGCTTTGTGGTTTCCCTTTGTTTCTGAGGCTAGTTTCAATTCATAATTGACTTTGGAGGTTTTCACTAATGATCTAATTTGCTTGTTGAGGGAGGGAGTTTTTCAAATTTGGAATTTGTTGCTTCTTACCCTTGGACAAGAGATCCTTCCTTTTGTTGTAAAGCCTGTTGACAGAGGATGTCCACCAGACAAGTTTGTGTATTCTTGAGGAGCAGGTTTTAGTTCTGTTGGGTATGGCTGAGTCCTTGCAGTTGTACAGGTGCTTGTATACTGCATTGGCATACTGTTCAGCATATTTGTCTGCATCCTCTGAGGGGGGCAGTGGTGTGAAGCTACTGCTACCCTTCCTTAGGAGGTTGTAGTAAGCTTTTGAGAAGTTTTTTAGTCTGGTTACGGCTGTGGGGAGTGGGTGGGATAAAAAATTTGTTTGAGACAGACCGATGATCTGATCTCACCAGAGAAGAGCATACTATGGGAGTGGTGCAGCAGTTCCTCCATGTTAGTGACAACCAAGTCCAGAATGTTATCTCCCCTTGTGGGGGATGAGATGAGCTGGTTTAGTGCATTAGAACTGATGAAGTCAAGGAATCGTTCAGTTAGTGCATTAGTGCAGGAAAAGTTCACCTGTTTGATTGTTTTATTCAGTGGTGTAAATAAGGAATGTTGTGAATGCTGTTATTTGATTCTGATGAGGTCTCCAGTATGGAGATGAAAGCGCTCAATCCACTTGTTTTTGTCAGTCAATAAAGGAGTATTTTGATGTTACTTTGGAGTTTCTGGACGTGGTGTTGGTGAAACGTTTTTTATATTAGGAAGACAGCCTTTATTGAAACCGAACTACCGTGAGTTTTAATTGTTGGTGCTTTTGTACTTGTGAGCGGTTCTTTGTTTTTTCATCAGTCTGGTTCCGAGGAGTCTCCGTGTTTTTGGATATTGGATATTGGATTGTTTTTCACCCACCTTGTTGTTCGTGTTATCCTTTTACATCATGGATAATAGTAGTTTGTTGACTGAACTTATTAAAGTTATTCAAAATCATTCACAAACGGATATCTCCCCAGTCCCAAATTCAGGGGAAGAAATACCATGTGCACAGAGTAGTCCATCGGCAAGGTGAGAAACGGAAGTGACATCAGATGCTGGGACAGTTGCCCACATGACGACTAGGAGAACAGCGTTGAGGGAGACAGAGTTGCGACCTAATCATTCTGGTCGCACCGAGATTTCCAGTCAAATAAATAATGAACCAGCAGACTATGTTGGTTCCAGGGATTTTTTTCAGAAATACCAGGATATGGATTTCAACAGTTGGCTTAATTCATCTTTCACTAACAATAGTAGACGACGGGAGGACAACTGGAGTGACGGCTTAGGCTATAAGGAGAAGTGCAAGGCTCTAAAATCCCTTCTAACCAGGTACAAGTCTTTATCTTTAGAAAACTGGTACTTTAATAGATGTCTACATGACAAAATTGTACCGAAGGGGTTAAGAATTAACAAATTTCCAAATAACATTAATGGTGTCATTGATACTGAATTTTTTTAAAAATATTTGCAATATCTTCAATGACTGTGGACTGGCCATACTGAAGGTGTTAATTAAACACAATGAACAGAGAATGGAAACGGACAAGAAGGACATTGACAAATTGTATAAAGAAATTAATGATGATTTATTGTTTTCAGTTCAAGAATACAAAAACATTTATTTAAGAACTTTACAAGATGTTGATCATATCATAACACATAGTAATAATAGGAAGTTATCTAAATTAAATAGGGACATTAATGAATATAGATTTGGTTTTGCATATAACTGTGATAAAAGATTTGTTAAGGGAGGTTACAGGGGTTACGAGAAACAGAATTATAATCTAGATTCACAATTACAAGACAGTCATAGGAAAAATAAGAGGGATTTTAATAGGGAATATGATGTTAATTTGTATGAACAAGAGTATAATTTATGTGATGATGGTTTAAATGGTAATGAGGGGACCCCTTTAGGGGGAGAAGGACCAAGGAGGTCCGAGAGGTTGAAAAAACGTCTACAACAACCCTCATATGCCCAAGTCATGGGTGCCAGCCATTACAACCACTACAGGAGAACAACCTAATACAGGTGAATTTGGAGATGTAACATCTACACATAAACCTTTGACTACCTATTCATGCAAATATTTTTTTATTTTTAAATTATACAGATTTGAAAATTAATGATGTTCATTTCAAGTTGTTTACCAAAGGGTTCACTTTTGTACCTGTTAAAAAAAACAGTATAGAGAGTATCCTGTTGGATATAAGAATTTTTACTAGGAAGCTTAATTTTATACACATGTTTGGTGAGGATAAATATCATCATCAGAAAAATGAATTGAGTAGACATAGTATATATAACCCTCCTCTCCACCAAGATATTCACAAAATTGAAAATATACTTACTAACAGAATTAGACATGAGTTTAAACAGAATGCGAATAAAAATAGTAGTAATTTAACTGAAGAAGAAAATAATCTTTTACATGAGCTTAGGGGAAATGTGAATATCCGAGTAATGAAACTGGACAAAGGTGGTGGAGTTGTCCTTATGGACAGTTGGGATTATGAAAATAGAATGTTTAAGATATTAAACAATGATAAATGTTATGGTACAGTTTCCAAAAAAGAAATTAACATTTCATATCGAAAAATAGATTACATTATAGAGGATAATTTATTTCAAGGGCTTATAGATATTGATCTATGGAATTTTTTGAAAGTTAACAAACCAGTTATCCCTGCCATTTTTGGCATACTGAAGACCCACAAAAAAATTCAAAACCCCCCAATGAGACCAATTGTCTCATCCCAAGGTTCAAAAACCCAACCTTTGGCTATATTCATAGATACTAAACTTAAGAAGTATTATATGAAATATTCACACATTCTAGTGGACTCATGGGACTTTCTACAGAAAATTAGTAAGGACCCATACAGTAAGGATATGAAATTTATTACTATTGATGTTAAAGATTTGTTTTCGGTCATACCACATGTTATTGGGATGAATTGGTTTGAAAACATGTTAATAGAAATGAATTTATTAACACCAAATGAATTCAAATTATTTTTGGAATATATGGAGTTGGTACTAAAAAACAATTTCATTTTCTTTCAAGTGAATTTTACCATCAAAAAGAGGGAGTGGCTATGGGGGCAGCATGTGCCCCCACCTATGCAAATATAGTAATGTTATATTGGGAAAGACAATATGTTTTTAGAACTGAATTTTTCATTTACATCAAGAGTTATTTTCATTTTCTTGATGACATATTTATTTTATGGGAAGGCCCTGATGAAGCTATAGGTGAATGTATTTCATTTATCAACAAAAGTACTACCTTTTTAAGGTTTACACATCATATAGATTTACATGAAATCCACTATCTTGATGTAATGTTGCAAAAGGATTATAGTTCTAGTACCTATAAATCGACTATTTATAGAAAAGATAATTTTTCGAATGCATATTTGCATTACAATAGTGACCATCCTGATCACCTAAAGAGAAACATAATAAAGGGGCAGATGATTAGGGTGGCCTGAATGACATCAGATAGGGATGAGTTTCTTATTGAAATTGACAAAGTACAAAATATGTTTCACCAAAGAGGTTACCCTGTGGAAATTACACAGCTCATTAAAGAATATGTAATAAATGGATGGGGTGACACATATATACCCCTATTAAACCACTTGAACAATAAAATAATGGAGAGAACTGAAAAAGTATTGGAGAATAAAAAAGTTTTACCTTATTTGACTCTTACATACGATCGGAACATAGGGTGGTTACAAAAATGTATAAATGAGACATGGGATTTGTTTAAAACATTGTCTACAAGAACTACAATTTTTCAAAATAAATTGACCTATAGTTATAGGAGAAGTTACAATTTAAAAAACATTTTAGAAAACAAGAAATACACAAATCAAGGAGAAATAGTTTCCAATAAAAAAGGTACTTTTTGATGTGGCAGATGTCCCCAATGCCCATTTATAGCAGGAGAAAAAATAGTTACAATACCTATTTTAAATATTACATTGAAGTCTAGGAAATATAGTAGTTGTTATACCAAGGGGTTAGTATACCTTGTATATTGTAAATCTTGTTGGGGTTTTTACACTGGCAAAATGGAACGTCACCTGAGAAAAAGGATATATGAGCATATGAGGGATATAAATTGTAAAAATGAAAATAATGCATTATATAGACATTCTTTAACATGTGATGAGGCCAACTTTAAATATTGGGTGCTTGAAGTTGTAGATCAGTTAGATAGGGGGGTGACTGGGAGACTAAATTAGCATATAGGGAGATGATATGGCAGCTCAGACTTGATGCCTGTAGTGGTAAGGGCTTGAATGATCACATATCTATTGTACCAGCCCTTAAATTATTATCTAATGACCCTAAAAAACATACATTTTAATTTATACATTTTTAAAAAATTTTTTGTGTCTGATAATATTAACTTTGTGTGATCATATTTAGTTGTTGATTTTGTTACATATACATACCCCAGCTTTTACCCCATACACATTTTTTATATATATATATATATATATATATATATATATATATATATATATTTTTTTTTTCCTCTTTGATTTTATTACCATTCATTTTTTTTCCTTTTGTCCTACTTACAACACATGGTTGTCTTAAATGAAAGTTCTCATAACCCTGAGGGTATTTATACTTATATTTATATTTATATCTATATTTATATACATTTTAAATGAATTTTATTGAATTTTATATGTATTATTAGATATTATAACTATATATATTATATTATATTTCACACATTTAAATTTTACATATTCACTATATGTCCTGGAAACATACATTCATTTTTTATACTTACATGTATTCTTTAATATGCAATTTTTTACACACCTTTTGTATGGATTCTCACACGCAACGTGTGTGTTTTTAACTACAATAATTCATACAACTATGATGTAGTACAATTCCTTCTTTTTTACATATTTTCTATAAAGTATAGATGGAAGTTCTATTCTAGTTCAACTTATGATGGCCAGCCATTTATTAGGCTTAGTATGCCTATTATTATATAATGTATAATTGTTTTATTGGTTAATTGTTTGATTGTTTTATTCAGTGGTGTATATAAGGAATGTTGTGAGTGCTGTTATTTGATTCTGATGAGGTCTCCAGTATGGAGATGAAAGCGCTCAATCCACTTGTTTTTGTCAGTCAGTAAAGGAGTATTTTGATGTTACTTTGGAGTTTCTGGAAGTGGTGTTGGTGAAACGTTTTTTATATTGGGAAGACAGCCTTTATTGAAACCGAACTACTGTGAGTTTTAATTGTTGGTGCTTTTGTACTTGTGAGTAGTTTGCTTATTCACCTGTGTGGATTCCTAGTTTATATTCAAATAAGAGACTAAACTCTAAGCTTGGGGATTGGCGCCATGTTTTTCCATCTCCCAGATTTTCCTCCAATCAGCTCCCTTGCACTATCCACCATTGTCTGTAACTGTCTTTAAATAACAGACCTGTTGAATGTAATGTATTACAAAAATAAAACTTGATCATCTACCTACCTAACTTAATAAACTGCTTGAAACCTCAACAAGGTGTCTTTATTCCTCCCACAGGGAAGGTATCAGAGAAAGAATCTCCTAGATCTGCTAGCTAAAGTGATTTTATCTGAACTACTCCTTTGTTTTCTGTTTGTTACCCCTGTAAACCTTTGGGGTCACAGGTGGGATATGAGACCTGACTCAAGCTTTCTGGATTACCTATGTTATTTGTTGTTAAAAGATAGGGAAACCTTGGACAAGTACACACTGACCAGCACACTGATAGACCACATGCTCCAAGTTTGTACTTTGCATAAAGTGGTACATACTTGCTATGGAGGGCTCATCTCAGTCATTGCAGATGCTAATGTAACAGTTTACCTACTACTCATTCTGACAATGTTCATGGCAAGAAGCAACATAAAACTTGCCCTTAGATTTGCAGTCAAGGTGATGGAGGCCAAACCACAGAAGGAAGGAAGGATGAAACATTCAGACACCAGTTTTCCTTCCTTTGAAGGAGTGTGTCTATTTCTTTTTCTCATAGTTCCATCCCATGGTAAAAATAAAAGTCTGGCCCTAGATAATGAGGGCGGTATTAATACTAATACTAAAGCAGACCTGAATGGGTTGTGCACCAGTGTTACATAAATACCCTGAATGATAGACCAGGACACTGCAATTACTTAATCCGAAATCTATCGGGATCTAGTAACTGATACAGGGTCTGTCTCTTCTGACATCTATTACTCATCTCCCTCTACTATCTCGATGTCTTCATCTTATTTATAATCTTAACGATAATGCTACGTATATTTAAAGGTTGTATTTTGCTCTGCTGACATGTCAGAACTTGTCTTCTCTTAAACTTTATCTTCATTTTTTTTCCTGTGTAAGTAACCTGGATCAGCAGTGACACCAGATTATTTTGAAATAGCTATTATCTGAATTGTTGCATTAATACCATTAAATGATGCATATTACTTTGTATTTTTGTGTTTTGCCACCATTATAGGTTCTCGTCCATGGATAATATGACTAGCACCTCACATATATCATTCATATCTGAGTGTATGGTCTAAGAAGTGCTGTGTTGTTTCTCTCAGTTAAAATTTCTCCAAATCTTCTGGGTTTCTAATACTTTGATAGGAATGAACCTTATTCCTAAGTCAAAGTATGATTAAAATTCATGATTTTAGTTTTGTTTCAATCTCTGATGTCAGCCAGAAGTGCTCTTTGCAGCACCTGCAATGTGCCCAGAACTGACTCCTTCAATTCATAAGGAGTTACATGCATTTATAACATTTCTAAGTACGACTGTAAATTCTTTTTTTATAAGACTCATTGCTCCTACTACCGTTGGAACTGACTGGGTAAACTTCTTCCATGTTTCCCTCATTTCTGTCTGCAAATCTTGGTATTTTATGAATTTGTGTCTCTGTATAAAACAAAAACTGTAGTCACTGGGTGAAACAGTTTCAATAACCAGTGCTACTTTTGTCTTCTTTTACTGGAGTACTGCATCTGGTTTTCTCGTATCTATTTTTTGAACAGTTGGCAATGAGCGATCGCATGTGATATAAACTTCATAATTTTCTATAATGCTTTGTGGCTCATGTTTCCAGTGCTTCTCGGCTACTTCAGTATTATAATGTTTGCAGAATCCCCGATGCAATAGTCCTGCCATATTATTATGCCTTTCAATTTACAGTCATTTTGCCATTAGTGTATCACACCCAGCAGCAAGATGTGCAACTGTTTCCAATTCTGTTTTACAAAACCTGCATTTGTCTGTTTCTCTCATGTTCAATGGACTTTGTAAACCAATGTCTACATAGTACACTATCCTAGGCCGTCAATATCATCCTTTAGTCATTTGGTTTAAATTCACCTCTCCTTAACCATTCCTGCATTCGATCCTGATCAACATGAGTTTGTTCCAAGAGTTTTTTATACTTGCAACTGTATTTATGCATTTTCCACATTCCTTGCCTTCTCATCTGATCCTTCACCTTATATTATTTTATTTTTTAGCACATTCAGTTGCTGCCTGATTTTTATCTGCTTCTGGTGTGATTCCCATTCCCAGATGACACTGATATATTTCTGCTAAACCAAGCAGGGAAGTCATCTTAGACTTATTCTCCTTGTTTTGTAAAACGTTCACTACATTTGGGTCTTGTGAGGTCAGCAGATATGTATACAGTCCTATGATTATGGATGTATACATATAATAAATTTTGAGCAGGCCAATACCTCTTTCAGAATGGAGAATATATAATCTTAGTATGCAATCACTTTTATAAATCATTTGATAAGCATGAAGAATTTTTCTTGTTTTCCTGTCCAACTGATCCAATACCTTTTGAAGCCAGCCAGTCATTCCAAAACTGTAAGTTAGGACAGAAAGAGCAAATTGATTTATTGCCTGAACTTTGTTCCTAGATGTCAAAGCTGTTTTCAATATTCATTTTAGTCTTCAAAAATATTCCTTACTAAGTTTTATTCACATTTGTTCATGTTTTATTGTTGCTCCTTCATCAATACTAAGATATTTAAACACTCCCACGTGCTAAAGTTCCTTTATATCACATTCCTGTCCCAGACGGATATTTTCTTGGTACTGCAGCTTTCCTGCTTTACAGGTCGCTTTTACACATTTATCAAGGTCAAGTGCCATTATCATCTGAGAAAGTTTTGACCACTTGTAGTTGTGCTTTCAGTTCCTCATCTAATGAACTATATAGCTTTGAAACATCCACAAAAAGAAGATGAGACACTTTTATACTTTGTTGTTTTTTTGGGAGAGAAATTATAGCCATGAACCAGTCTGCTAAGTAAACGGCTTAATGGGTTCAGGGCAAGGCAAAAGAGCAGCAGTGACAGAAAGTCATCCTGGAATATTCCCCTTTGAATTTTTATCCCTGGAATAATAATTTGCCCTTTATCGTGGCTTAACTGCAAAGTGGTTTGCCACTGTTTCATGCTCACTATAATGTAATCAGTGTACGGTGTATTGCATACATTGTAAGCAGTTTTTTATTCATGAATATACTTTTTTATAGTCTAACCATGCCATACTTGCCCTCGTTACGGTTCTTCATTATGACTTTATTTAACAACAAATGATCCTTCGTTCCATATTACTTTTTGTTACCCTTTTGATCTCCTTCCACGACTGAGTTTTCTTCTAATGAGGATAAACTCTATCAGCATCAGTTCCAATGTACAGTTTATACATTGTCAGAAGGCAAGTTACTGGTCAATACTTTTCAGGATAACTTGTAGGTTTGCTCTTAAGGAGTATCATTTTGCCTATTGTTAACCAGGTTGGCGTCTGTTCAGGGTGCACATATAAACAGTTCTTACTCATTGCTAAATCTTTATGTAAAGATGTTAACACTTTTAGCCAAGACATTAGGTACTGCATCTGGGCTAAGTTAGGTACTGCATCTGGGCTTGGGGTTTTCTAATTAGGAGGTTTTCTTAATTTTGTTTCAGTTTCACTGGCTGTTACTTCATATTTCCTATCCTGTACATTTGAACTTTTTATTCTTGCTTTCACTTCTTCTATTCATTCAGCATCTCTATTATGTTCCATAGGATCTTTAAAGATATTGCTTCTTTTTTGGTGGTATTTCATTTCCTTTTGCTTTGTTTCCCAATTCTCTATAAAACTTTTTTAGGTCATTAATAAATTGCTTATTTTGTACTTTTCCTTTATATTTATCTGCATATCTTCTAAGTTTTTCTGCCTGTGGTGATATCTTTTTAGTTTATTATTTGCAATAGTATAAGATAGGTCCTGATTTGTTCTGATATTGGATGTTGCTTTTATCACGTCTATCTTTGTGAGTATTTTGTTGATCTCTTCCCTATTCTGCACTTTTCCGACAGTGACACATCTTGTCTTAATTGCTTTATAGTTTTCTCTATTTGGTACTTCCATGATGGCATTTGATTTCTCCCCTTCTGTGTTTTTCTTGTATAACTTTATCTGTTATTAATTTAGCTGCACAGTAATGTATCCTATTTAATTCTGTTATATTGCATGGATTTCTATGAACAGTCCTGAATACTGTGTTCATTTGTTTTATCAGACTTCTAACATGTTTGGTCTTATTGACTTTCTGTAGTCTGTTTCTTTCATTGATTTTAATAGGTCTATCCATCTTTATTAAATCAAACAACTCTTTCTTTAGAAGATTTTCTTCTAAACTGAGGGCGCAACCTTTGTTCTCCATTTCCTGTGGGCATTCTACAGAAAGTTCCAGATCATCTTCCTGTGCCAGATTGTCTTAATTTTCGTTCTGAGGCATCAATTGCTCTTTCATATAGGAGCTTACTGACCTATCACTCCACGACACTGACTGCATCAGAGTTCCCACTGTCCTGTTCCTTCCCTTGCTGTGCAACTCCAACTGAACTTTTAAACTGGTTTCCTGCTGAAAGCTCCAAAGTATCTTCATATGGCAACTGATCAGATGTTTCCTGCTCAAGTGGTTTCTCCTTAATTTGAGGATCCATTATTCTATCCTACTGGGGTGTTATCAGAATTTGATTTCCTACATTAAATCCTTCACTTCACAGGGAATCCATAACCTCAGTTTCAATTTAACTTTTCCATTATTAATCCTCCTTTCTGCTTTCCCTGTTTTTTTTCTTGTTTTTTGTATTGTAAAATTTTCCATGTCTGGATGCCTTTGCCTGTATTTATCTTCAAATATCTTTGGTGCTCTTTTCATATTGATTAATTTTGCTTTCTCTTTTGTATAAATATTGCACCATATTAAATCCCTTTTTCTTTCCCATTTCCACATTTCTTCTTCAGGTGTCTCATACTCAACCTGTTTCTCCTTACTTGGGTGACTCACTGTTCCATCGTGCTGTGACATAACCTGTGTTAGACTTTCTACACTAAATATTTCACTTTACAGCTATTCTGTAAATTTTGCTTCTAATTTTTAAATTCTTCTTTACTAATCTACCTTACCTTCATTTATTGCTGTGTGAATAACCTGGATCAGCAGTGACATATACTGATGTGTAGGACATCTCAGTTTGCAATAAATTCACATATACAAAATTCACTAACGGAAGCAGTGCTTTGGGAATGCATGTTAACAGGACAAAACCCATTTTAAAGGCATTTGGATGGGAGTGCTATAGAAAGGATATGTTACTGTAAACCAAGGAGACAGGTGATGTTCATTTCATATGGAAATAAGCTAGTTTGCATTTATAAGAGTAGTAATGCCATTTGGAGAAAGTTATCCCACATTTCAAGGTTGTCTGCATGATCTGTTATAAATCTTGTGTAAAAATGGTATTAGAAGAACCAATCACATTTTAATGTTAGGGAAGCACAGCCTGTGACCTCTAACCATCCCTACAGAACACACACACACGCACACACACACACACACACACACACACACACACACACACACACACACACACACACACACACACACACACACAAACTTTAAATAATGTAACAACCCTGCCCACCTCCTGTAATATATACCTCACAGTCATATAGCACAGGACACTATGCACCCTTTAAAAATGCAATCCCCAATGCTTCCCATAGTATATAACATAATATTCACCTGAGACACTGTGTACCCTATAAATAATGTAACCTCCCCTGCCTGCCTCTTGTGCTATATAACACACAGACACACAGCCTGAGTCACTGTACACCCTTTATATGATGTAATCCATATGTCAGATTTCGGCACTTTATAATGCATAAACATGCAGTTGGTTACAATGCACACTGTTTTGTTAATTATGCACCTACCTGACTTCTGCATAGTGTAACACACTGATACGCTGCCAGTCCCAGTTTATACTCTCTCAAAAATATGACTCTTCCTGTCCCCTGTCTGACTTCTACATGATATAAAATTTGCAGTGCAGCCCGTGGCACTGTATGGAAGCCCCTCACCTGCCTTCTGAGCTATATAATACTTGGACATACAGTATATAACATTGTTTACTCTTTAAATAGTGCAATCCCCCTGACCAACTTCTGTACTGTATAGCAAATGGAAATGCAGCCTGTGACACTGTGCATGCTTTAGATAATATACCCCCTGCTTTCCTTTTGCAGTATCAAACAGATAAACACCATAGCCTCTGACAGTGTGCATCCTTTAAATAATTTTACTTCCCCTTTCTGCCTTCTGCAGTATAAAACAGATACATGGCCTGTAGCACTGTGCACCCTTTAAGTAATTTTACTCCTTCCTGCCTGATTTCTGTATATAACACAGATATACAGACTGTAACACTGTTCACCTTTTAATGTAACTCCCTGCCTACCTCCAACACTCTATAGCACATTGACACAAAACTTGTGATACTGTGCACCCCATAGCTCGTCAATCTTCCATCTCCAAAATGAGGAGCACTATCTCTTGTAATGTGCAACAAATGGGCAAAATGTGGAACATTGACTAACAGGTTAATACCAACTTCAACTAGGAAACTCACAGGTTGATTGAAATGTATAACTTTATGTTTATAGAAAGCTCTCTAGAAGAATTAATATGATTCATTTTAGTTAACATGGATATTAGTTAAAATAATTCTTAACAATGAATATGTGATGGAGCTTTTCAATGTGAAACTTTGTAGAATGTGGACAATTTATAATTGCAAATGGAGAATGCGCCTCATAATGCAGTATGCATGAGATGTATATACCTACCTCCTGCTCAGTGCAGAAGTTTTACAAGTAACCATGTTACACTGTTGCACTTATTTATTAAAACTAATGTCTTTCAGATTTTCCCAGTTAGGGGTCGCCACAGCGTAACTCTGGTCCGCTAATGATTGGCAGTAGATTTTGCGGTGCCAGCTCGATGCCCAACCTTCAAAAAAGGCACACCCATTCACACATGCACTTACCTGCATGTCTTTAAATGTCACACAATACGTGGGAGGATATGCAGACACAGAGAAGGCACTCCAGCCGAGAATCGAACCGGAGAACCTCTTGCTGTGAGGCGACAATGCTGCACCACCACAACATTATACTTATTTATTAATTACTAGTATTTGTTTGCCAGTTAAGCAGTCTGGTCTGCTTAGCCTTTTTTTCAAGGCTCAGAGAGTAAATGCAAACAAAGAACATAAGACATATAATGGGAGAAATAAGCACCAAATTTAGTACAAGAAATGCATTTCTAATGAAGTCAAAAGGCATATAAAAATGTATGAGAAACACATACAGCATGTAAGCAATAGAAATATACATTGTTTTTTTTTTTAACTGGAAACCTCTGCCTGCCTCCTGTAATACATGACATATGGACATGCAGCCTCTGATACTGTACATCCTCCATGTGGCCCCACATGCCTGATGTCCACATTACATAATACATAGTCACAAAGTCTGTGGTACTGTGCACCCTGTAAGTAGTTTCTGCATTATCTACAAGAATGCCATCCTACCGTGCACCCTGTCTGCTGCCATAGTCCATGGTGTATTTTTTTTTTACCACAATGATAAGTGCATCACTAAAATGAACAGTGCACTGAAGTTTTACTCAGTGTAATATACATTTTACTAGTGGACTTTATATATGCACTAGCCTACTTCACTATAGCCAGCTCAAAATATCCCATCAAATTCTTTACCACCCTGAAAAAACACCTGCTCTTAAATATATCATTAACCTCTATAATAACTTGCTTTCAGTTTGATCCTCCAATAAACTATTAGTCCAAACATCCAAATCCAATAATGCTGCTGGTGAATCACTATACTCTAACTATGTAGGAAAAATCTGGAACTCACTGCCTCCTGTTCTCACTTTAAGAACCATCTTTCTCACAATTCAAAAAAAAATCTTAAACTAATGGGCCAGATTCAGGAAGGCTTACACAGAGTTTAAGAGTAGTGTAAGCCTCCGTGTAAGCCTCCTGATTCAGCAACAGCCCAAATCTCCGTGTAAGAGACAGCTAACACGTCTCTTACACGGAGTGGGTGAAATGCTCAATACCTCATTTGCAGCTCAAGATATGCAAATGAGGTATGTGAGCGATCCACGGCTTCAAAACCAGTCCGTGTAACGGACGTGTTGCAGAAATGTACTCAGCTGACAACTGAGTACATTTCTGCAAAATTAAAACGGAGCTATGTCAGCTCCAAATAAAGGGTGCATTTGTTACATTAAGCATGCCAATGGCCAAATATGTGGCCATTGGCATGAAAAGTGTTGCAAAAAAGTTATATAACTTTTTTTTTTTTTCACGGATTTATGTGTTTAACTGTAGCACACCAGCAAACGGGTGCTACCTAAAACTGAAAACCGAAGCTTATAAGCCCACAATTGTGGGATTTATATATTACATGAAATGTCAATGGAGGGACTTGCAGAGCAAAAACAATATGGCCTCCGTTTAGTGGTTGTCAAGGGGGGGAAGCTCCGTGTAAGATATGTAACTAAGCATTACTAGGCAATCCTATGTAAATGAGGGTTACAATACTGAATCACACTGCCACATAAGTAATGAGCACTTTCTGAGTAGTGTAAGAGTTAGAGAAGGGGAAGGAACAGAGTAAGAGGTAGGTGACATCATGGGGAAGGATAGAAAGAAATGTACCAGATTGGAGGGCAATGTAAGGTAAGAGATGACAGACAGACATCAGGGAGGGAGGTGTGTCCCAACAGAACACTAGGAATGTCAAGAAATTGAGGGCATACGCTATCCCTACACTCTAAGTTTCTTGATATACGTGCATGCGCGCTGCGTAGCGTGTAAGGCAGGTTCAACATGTGGGAGCGTGTTGCAAACTGTTTACAACGGTTTGCTGGCGCTGCGTGTGTAAGGCGGTGTGCTGCTTTAGCATGAATCAGCCTAGCTAACACCGTGTAAGGATGTGTGCGCGTGTAACACCGTGTAGGGATGTGTACACGCGTTTAAGTTACTGTGAGCGTGTTTAAGCTGGTGTGCACATTGCTCCCCCTCAGGAAACAGAGAGGAAATAGGAAACAACCAAAATACAGGGAAACTGCCAGAAGATACTACTAAAGTTAATTGGTGGAAACAATTAGAAGCAGGCAATTACACAGGCAGACTAGAAGCCCAACCCAGCACTTAAAACACAACAAAGAGCAGTGCAGGCTGTTTCTCACAAGAGATACTGCCAGAAACTAAGCTATCAGAATTGAAACCTGAAAAAAGCTGAACTCAGAGCAGAAATGCTAGGGGCTGCCATAGCTGTTATAATCAGACATAGGCAAATTGCTGAGGGTGGTGATAATGCAGATGCTGACAGACAACCCAGAGTGAGGAGAAGGAGAAGAGTATACAGGCCTAGGGTCACCTACCATGGGTTACATGAGCTGGAGATAGTAGAGCGCTATAGAGTGGACAGAGAGCTCCTGCAGCAGATTGTTGAGCTGTGCAGGCCACGCCTCACACAGAACCAACAGAGGGGAACCCATCCCAGTGGAAACCAAGGTATGTGTTGGCCTAAGAATACTAGCAACAGGTACCTTTCAGAGACCAACTGGCGATATGATGGGGATATCACAGGCATCAGCCTCCAGGGTACTGCACCAGTTCCTGGATGCCATGTCACCACATGTCAGTGATCATATATATGTCCCTAATGACCGTGAGGTTGTGGCCAGCAATATGCGTCTCTTCCAGCAAATAGCGGGATACCCTGAGGTGCTGGGTGCAATAGACTGCACGCACATACGCATCAAGGCACCAGCCGGTGAGCGGGGTAGAGTCTACATTAACCGCAAGGGATACCCTCCATCAACTGCCAGGTCGTGTGTGATGCCCAGGGCATAATAATGAATGTGTGTGCTGGCTGCCCTGGGAGCTACCACGATTCCCACATCTGGCATCTGACGAGCTGTACCAATCATTTGCCAATGGGGACTTCCCACACGGACACCTAGTGGGGATGCTGGTTATGCACTTGAGCCGTGGCTGATGACACCCATCAGAAATGCACACACACCGAACAGGAACGCCATAATGAGGCACACGCACAAACACGTAATATCATAGAGCGTGTGTTTGGGCTGCTCAAGTCACGGTTCCGTGTCTGGACACGTCTGGTGGAGCTTTGCAGTACACACCAACTACATGTACCCAAATGATCATGATATGTGCTATGCTACATAATATGATCCTGGAAACAGCTGCAGCAGGACCAGCACAGGGCTGGGCCAAACATCCCCACCATTGCCAAGGCCACCACAGGCAGGGGTGACTTGGAGGAGGAACAACCTGACCTTGTCCCAGTAGGCAGAAGGAGGCGTGCCCAGTATGCCCTGGCCTTGGCAAAGAGGCAACGATAGCACATATGCTTGGTCAGTAGGAACACTGGGACTGATACCCACTCTGACTCACTCATACAGTAACAGGGATGCCTAACATGACACAACCTGCTTCCAAATGTACAGGAGTGTAGTATGTGCATCCGACAGAGGCAGCCCTGCAGCACCACCCGAGGCATGAATGCCATGTGTTAAGTAATGTAATACCATGTATCATATGCACACCTGAGGACCATGACTAACATCCACCCTCACCAATCATAAACCACAAAAACACAAACCCACCTCATAGCTATCACAAGGGATAGGAACCTAGATGTAATGCTACCCAATGCCAAAGGTATAAACAGCAAGATGTGTGCAGTGTAAATGCACACAGTATAGGGAATGCACATATCAGTGCTGTAATAGAAAACAGGGTCAAAGCACACATCAGCACCCTGACACTACCAGGGTCACACCTCATACAGTGATGTACATGTGCAAAAACATGGAACAAGATACAAAATGAGGGTGACTACCAATAAATGGCATGGATAACCACACACCCCTGTTGTTACCACAACAAGAAGCAACATGCATTAGCCATGGTCAAACACCAATGGCTAAAACTGACTACTACTATATAGCTTGCTGCAGACCACTGTCCTAATAGCAGCAACTGCCCCAGGCCTATGTTCACAGGTTCACAGGTTCATACTAGGCTATCTGCCCTAGGGCATTTATAAGCCTAGACCAGAGTTCCGTGGAGTCTGCCGCACCTTCACTCTGACGGATAATTTGCCCATTATATTGCTGTGCCTCTGACAAGCAGTGATACTGAGGTTATCCCTGGGGCATACCTGCAATCTCCCATCCATTGATTAAGATCTCACTTGAACAAAGCCAGTGAGGTACTCAGCCTCACATGTACCAGGATGTTGTTCCACAGCATAGGGACTCTCTGGTTGAAGAATCTGTCCCTCCAGCACATCCTATTAATATCTGTGTTGAGGTTTAAATCTCCTGCCACTGTAGTTCTGATGGATGTAGAGGTCTTGAGGTGAAGCGTGTACATTAACTCAGGTTTGGACATGGCCTTGGATGTCAGGCACAGGTCACCTCTGAGCAGACGGTAAGTCACGGAATCAAGCTGGAATTCCTCCAGTCGGGCAGCATAAGAAATATGTTTGAGACCCTTTCTCCTCCTGTCGAGGAATTTGTGGGCCCATCCAATTGCCATAGGTGTCGGGTCATATACATGCTGAATGGGGCATTGCACTCAATCAATGGTCCGATGAGTGAAGAGTACAGGGGAACAATGACCTCCTGGATCTAGATGTGAATCCCTGCATGATGAGGTGGGCAATGTAGAAGTTCTACCTAACTACCCTGGCAACGTGAGTGTCAAACAAAAGGTTACTCTCAACCTGGGTGCCCAGGTCCCTGATAACCTCCTGTGTGCTTAGAGGATTGCCACCTACATGGGAACTAGTGGTAACCTTGTTCTTCCCAAAGGGTATGGCTATGCATTGTTTAGTGTGTAATGTAAGGCCATGGCTCTGGCACCAGTTATCCGTGTCTATGACACCCTTCTGAAGGATGTCTGTGTCAGATGGGTGTCCAACTATGGTTCCCAGTCTGCAGTCATCTTCAAACTTTGTCAGCCATAATCCTGCTGTGTTTGCTTGTACTTCTGAAAAGTAGATGCTGAGCAATAGTGGGCCCAGGACTGAGCCCTGTGGGACACCACTTGTGACAGTTGTGGAGTGTGACATGGCACCAGCAAGTCTGAACCTGTCTGTTCTGTCACGTAGCCAGTTTGCAACCCATCTTGTGATGTATGGGTTCACATTTAAGCTGGTGATGTTTTCAATGATACCGAGTGGGGTATTGTGTTGAAAGCCTTTGCCAGGTCAAGGTAGGCTGTGTGGAGTGCCTTGCCCTTGTCAATGGCCTTGGTGTCTGTTATGAAACAGTCAACCAAGTTTAAAAGGCATGATCTGCCCTCAACAAAGCCTAACTGGGTTGGATCTAATGTCTGCAAGTCCCCTATGTCCTCATCTATGACTTCCATTATGATCTTCTCCATAGCTTAGCAGACCCTGCTTGTCAAGCTGATGGGATGGTAGTTTCCGTGGTCGGTGGAGGCACCCCCATGTGAAGTGGGTCCACCATTGACATATGCCACTCCTGGGAACATATCCTGAGTTGAGGCTAAGATCATACAGCTGCCCTGACTGCGGGTTTAATTCTTGAGTGAGTTCATGGAGCACAAAACCAGGGACACCATCTGGTCCCATGGATGCTGCATCCTTTCCCTTGGATAGAGCAGTTCCCACCTGAGCATTTGAGATGTTTGGGGCTCCAATCCTCTCTCATACATATCTCTCCAGTTGTGGTGGAGGGGTGGGGAGAAATCTGCACTGAACCTGTCAGCCAGTATGTTGGCAATGTCTGTAGGTTCAGTGATATTTACAGCATTCTGAGCCTATTCTGAGCATATCTGGGAGTTTCCTCCCAGGTGTGTAACGATGTATAAAAGGCCTCATTGTTGTCCCGTGAGCCCTTAGTGGGTTTACTCCCAATATTCGCCTTTGGATGATTTCATGGGGAACTCAGTGTTTCACCTATATTGAGCAGGGTGTCTACCCTTCCACGGATATCGCTCTATCTTGTAGTACCTCCTTCCTTGTGTTGTAGTGCTTGTTTATGGCTGAGGTCCACCACACTGGACGCTTGCCTCTGGTACAACGAGTCTGTGTTTTGTTTGGGATTGCCTCATCCATGCAGTCTTGAAGGTGCTGGTAGAAGGCAGTTGTAAGTGATACAGTGGCTTGGGTAATGGTGTCTGCTGGCTTCGGGGGTTTCAAAGAGACCACAAAACTCATTAGAAGTGTGTAGTCGGCTTCTGAGAGGTTCTGCACTGTGGTCTTTTCTATCTGGGGTGGGGGTGGGATGTGGACTTCCACTGAGAGTAGGTCATGATCTGATCTCACCAATGATGGGTATACCTCTGGTGTTGAACATTGTGAGCCCATGTTTGTGATGATGAGATCTACTATGTTGTCTCCTCTTGTGGGGATGGTGACTAGTTCTTCCATGGCATGTGAGTGTATGAACTCTAGGAACCTGTGGGCTAGAGTGTTGTGGCTGTAGTACTGATCCCAGTCTATATTTGGATAGTTGGGATCACCCAGTGTGATGGTGTTTGCAGGTACATGTATCCCCGCCACTGTTTTCATGAAAGCTCTGTGAGGTACCTGAGTTTCAGAGGATGGCCTGTAACATGCTACAAACTTCAGAGCAGTCTTGCCTATGGTTAATTGCACCGGATGGTGTCCAATGCATCGTGTGTTGCCACCAACCATGAGGTGAGGGTGTCCTTGATGAATATTGCTATTGCCACCCCTCATAGTGGTAATATGTGTACTGCATAGATACGAAATATTGTGCCTCTGACTTAGTAGTGACACATTATGACCACCTTACATAATTGAATAATGTGACTATGCCTCTGTCCAGTCTGTGCCCCTGTCCACATGCAGCTGTCCAGATGTCTCTTGAAGAGAGTCAGTGAGGTACTCTGTCTAACATGAACTGGGATACTCTGCTAGAGTTTGAGATGCCTCTGAGTTATGACTCTGTCCCTTCAGCATGTCCTATACATGTATGTGCTGAGGTTCAAATCTTTAGCTCCCATGTTTCTGGTGGATGTGGATTGCTTGCAATGGAGCATGTCTACCAAATCCTGATCGGACATGGTCTTGTATGTCAGGCATAGGTCACCTGTAATGCATGTGGTATGACACTGAAAAAGCTTGTTTTAGTTATTCTGGAAGTATATGACATGTGTTGTAGATCCCTGATCTTCATGGTAAGGTACTTGTGGGGTCTCTCCAGCTGCTGCAAGTGCTGGTTGAGGTACATACCAAATGGGGCGTTGTATTCAAGCATGGGCCTGATAAGGGAGAAGTATAGTGGTACAATGACCTCCTATGGTCTGGATGGAATACCCTCCATGATAAGGTGGCCAAGATATAAAGTCTGTCAAACAACTTTGGCAACATGGGTGTCAAATGAGATGTCACTATCTACATGTGTCCCCAGCTGTCTGATTTGTTTCCTGTACTCATTGGGTTGCTGTCTATGTACAGATCTGTGGGTACTGTGTTCCTCCCAAAGGGGATGGCTACACATCAGTTGCAGTCAGTTTTAGGCCATGAGTCCAGCACCAGCTATCTGTCTGTGTGACGGCAGTCTGTAGGATGTGTGTGCTGGCTGATGTATTCACTATGGTGCCCAGGTTGCAGTCATCTGTAAACTTTGTCGGCCACAACCCTCCTATGTTTGCTTTCACATCTGAAAAGTAAATACCAAATAAGAGAGGTCCCAGGACACAACCTTGTGGGACACCACTTGTGACTGGCTTCGAACCTGACAAGGCACCTGCAATGTTGACATTATGGGTTCTGTTTCTGAGCCATTTTGCAACCTATGCTGTGACATATGGTGTTATATTTCAGCTGTTGAGCTTGTCTATGAGGCCTGAGTGGGGTATTGTGTCAAAGGCCTTAGCCAAGCACAGGTAGGTTGTGTGGACTGTGTAGCCCTCATCAACGGCTCTACTGACAGTTTCAAAGTAGTCAACTTGGTGCAAAACGCAGGATCTGCACTGTACAAAGCTGAATTGGGTGTGATCAAGGGTCTGTAGGACACCAATGTCTCTGTGTGGAAGCTCCATAATGACCCTTCACAAAGCTTTGCAGACAAGGCTGTTTAAGCTTGTGTGGTGGTAGCTGCCAGGGTCTGTGGAGGCATCTCCTTTGTGGAGTGGGACCACTGTTGCCGACGCCAGTGTTCAGGTACAGATCCTGTAGCAAGGCTAAGGTTAAATAGCATCTGCATATACAGGTTTATCTCCATCTGTAGTTCACATAGCATGCAACTGGGGATACCATCAGGTCCCATTGATGCTGTGTACTGCCTTTGCTGACTGCGGCTCTCACATGGACATCCAGGATGACAGTGAGGTTACATACAGCTGTGATAACTATCATGTCTTGGGGTGAGGGAGGGGTACATTGCACTGAACTGGTCTGCCAGGGTGTCAGTAATATCTGTCAGGTCCCTGGGATATAAGTTGTTGTGTACCAAATCTGAGCATATATGAGGGTTCCCACCCAGGCCAGACATAACTGAAGAAAGCAGTGTGGTTACCTTCATCGCCTGTGGTGATTTATGTCCCCAAGTTGAACTTGGGTGTCTTTATGTGAGAATGTAGCTTTCTACTACTGCTGATCACAGCTGCCTTACATTCTGGAGATGTAGCTCTGTCTTGCATTAGTATCCTTCATCTGTTATACAGTTCGTTTATGGCTGGGGTCCACCAGACAGGCCACTTTCCCTTGGTGGTGAGGGTCTCATTCTCATTTGTGATTGCATGGTCCATGCTTACTCGGAGATGTCCGATGAAAGTGTCTGTGCAGGAGTCACCATTGTGTGTTGTGGTTTCCACTGGCCCAGTGGGCTTAATGGATACCATCTCAGTCCGAAGAAGTGTGAAGTCAGCTTCTGAGCTGTTTGTCACTATACCCTGGTATCATACTAGCACTGACACAGGTGTAAACAATTCCCCAGAATCCATCAAACAAAATGGACATGCAGGCTTACAGATGCCCTAGGGGGGTAGCCTAGTATGAACCCATTATGATACAGATTGTACAGGACACTACAGATAACCCCAAGGCTGTTGCAAATGATGGTAGTAAGCATGTTGTTGATTCCTGGATATGCCCGGATCACACAGATATTACAAACAACATACCAGACACACACAGGTATGGCCAACATACATCCTGACATGTGCAGTGCAAACCCCCATAATGCCAAATACCTTCCCCAGCAGACTGCCGCCTCCCTGACATTATGTCACCCTTACCACAGGGTACGCACTCCAAAGAGCAGTGTACAACAACAGTGGGTGTTCTCAACAAAGGTGTCTCCTGAATGGATAGTAAAACAACCACCACAGAATCATGAGAGGTTTGGTCTGCACAGCTATGGAAAGGACCAGCATGTACCACAGACATAATGATATTGTGGATCTATTGACACCCGACCCTACCCAGTGTGGGTTTACAAAGTGCAGACCCCACCCCTAAACATGTGTGACTCAGTTGAAACAGTACTTGAAGTCAGTGATGAGGGCAATGTGGTCCACACAGTGTAGCCGGACCTTGCAAAGCCTTCTGTACAATACCCTATGTGTTCCGTATAGATTTGCTCACCAGCTGATATATACACCCCAATGTCATGGGAGGGGTTGCAAACCAGACCAACGACAGAACTGACATGGTCAGACATGCAGCAAACCACATATAACAGGCATCCCACAAAGCTTGGTCCTGGGACCTTCACCATCTGGTATATATGCCCCATAGGTACAGGCCAACAAGTAAGGACTGTGCTGGAACATGTTTGTAGAGGACAACAAGCCGCCTGACATATCTGATACACCAGCTGACACAAGCATCCCATAAAAGGGCCACATAGAAACAGACAGCTGGTGCCATAGCCATGTCAGCATGTTAAATGGTGAAAACAGTATAGTCAGCCTCTGTGGATAATCCAGTAAGTGACCACCAATTCCCACATAGGTGTCGACCCATGACATACCTAACATGTAATGCCAGAATGGGGACACAAGGTGATAGATATCCTGCATTGGACAAAAATGTGGCTGTAGGGTTAACAGCAACAATCCATATACCAACCTAATCATGAGGGTTATGACATCTAGCTAAGGGGAGGTCATTGTGGTTTTGCAGTTATCTTTCAGCAGCATTACAAATGACCACAACAGCGCCTGTGTGGTGTACCTCAGCAGATACATTCAGCAACTGTAAAGTCCACAACAGTACCTCACCAGGAGTATCAAAGAGCTGGAACACATGTAATGTGTCGCCTGATTAAACAGAATGCAGCTCCACACACTGCCATGCTGGCCACCCAGACACAAGCTGTGCCTGATGTAGAAAGCCATGTCCAAGCTGTCAGCAATGCACATGCCGCACCTTGTACAATGTGAATGGCAGGGAGATATGCACATGAGGGACCTGAACCCCAGCACTGACATACATAGGACAAGCTGTACTGCATTATCCATAACACAGAAGCCACCACCACGCATGAGTAAACTACCAGTACAGGTTATCCATAGAGTCACTCATTGATTCTACTCAACAGGGATCCTAACGAGTGGATGGGAGATGGTAGGTATACCCTGGGTATCAATGTTGTGTCACAGGTAGACAGAGGCACAGTATACAAAACAAGACATATGTCATGCCAAACTGCACTTATGATGTGTTGATGGACAAACACACTATCCAATAACCATTAGAAATGGCCTTGGGCACATCGGTAGTGTTTGCCAATGTACACCCATGTTGTGGAATACACTACTGCAGTTGGTTGAGGCCGTTGTAAGTAGTTCACATCTGAACATAATGCAACATGGTCAGATAGGTTCATAGGTTCATACTAGGCTATCTGCCCCAAGGCAGTTCTAAGCCTAGCCCAGAGTCTGGTTGCGTACGCCACCCCTTATATGGAAACAGTACTGTGCCCATTAGTTTGACGTGCCTGTCTCCAGCAGTGACACAGTGACGATCCCCGGGGTAAACCTATGATTTCCCATCCACAGGTCAGGATACCTCTTGAACAGAGCCAGCAAGGTGCTGTGACTCACATGGACCGTGATTGTATTCCACAGCATAGGAGTCTCCGAGTGATAAATCCACCCCTCCAACATGTCCAATGTACATCCCTGCTACTGTGTAAGTCACTTGCACTAGTGGTTCAGGTGGATCTGACGATTTTGAGGTGGAGCATGTCCATTAATCCCTGGTTGGACATGCTTGCATGTCATGCACATGTCACCTCTAAGCAGACAGTATGTGACTGAATAGAGCTGTAGTGTCTTCAATCTGGCAGCATATGACAGATGTTGGAGACCCTTTATCCTTTTGTTGGGGGACATTCAGGGTCTCCCCACTTGCTGCAGATGTCAGGTGAGATACATCCAGATAAGGCAGTGTACCAGATCACCGGTCCGATAAGTGAAGAGTACAGGGGAACAATGACCCACTAGATCTGGATGTGGATCCCTTCCTGATAATGTGGACAATGTAGAAGGTCCTACTAGCCACTTTAGCAATGTGAGTGTCATCAGAACAGTGACTGTCAACCTGGGTCCCCAGGTCCATGATAACCTTCCCTGTGCTTAGAGGATTGCCACCTATATGGTAGCTTGGGGTTACCTTGCTTTCCCTGAAGGGTATGACTACACATGTTTTGCAAGTTGACTTCAGGCCATGGCTCTGGCACCAGCTATCAGTGTCCGTGAGCCCCTTCTGAAGGATATCCGTGTCTGATGCACTGTCCACTATGGCACCCAGTGTGCAGTCATCTGCAAACTTTGTCAGCCAAAGTCCTCCCATGTTGGACTGTACTTCTGAGAAGTAGATAACAAACAATAGGGGCCAAGGACTGAGCCCTGTGTGAGACCACATGTGACTGGCCTGGTGTCTGACATAGTGCCAGCAACTCTAACCCTGTGGGTCCTGTCCGTAAGACAGTTTGAAACCTGATCTTGTGACATATGGGTGTACATTTCTGTTGGTAGGGTTTCCTACAATACCTGAGTGGGGTATTGTGTTGAAAGTGTTTTCAAGGGCAAGGTAGGCTCTATGGACTGCCTTTCCCTCATCAATGGCCTTAGTTACTGTTTTGATAATGTCAACCAAGTACAAAAGGCATGACTTGCCCTTGATCAACACAAACTGGGACAGGTACAATGTCTGCATGTCCTCCATATCTTTCTTCATGAGCTCCATTATGATCCTCTCCATAGCTTTGCAGACTACACTTGTTAAGCTTATGGGGCAGTAATTACCAGAGTCCATAGAGGCACTGCCTTTGTGCAGACATGCACAACTGGACCCTAAAGAGGCTGTTGTGCACAGTATGGAAATGTAAATCAGTGATAGGACTAAAGCCCAGGATAATGTCCACCACAGTGAAAGTACTGAACCACTACACTATACAGTACAACAGTGCTAGGTCAGTATGAATGGATGTTAACAATTGTATGCAAAGTATCCCATGCAAAACCTGCAGGCACAGTATAATCCCTGTTGTGTTCACAGGAAGCATCTGGACAGTAACTACACAACATGTCACAGAACACACAACCTTAAACAGGAGTTATTTTTGGAGTTCACACTCATCCACAACTGTGATGGGCTGCATAGTTCAACATATGGAAAGCTCACACTGGGCATGCTCACACACTTTGATAAATGAGACATCATTCACACAACATGCCATGGGAAGGCTGAAGTGGGCATGCTCACACACTTAGTTCAAATGTTCCTCTTAACAACTGTGAAAACACACCACAGGATGCACATTCCCCATTCCAAACAATGAAGATGTCAGCACCCTATAAGTAGATCAGTAGAAATGCTACCTCCCAGTAATCCGAATAGCGCTCTGCTAATGCGTCTGTCTCTAGTGTCATAGCATAGTTAGGTAGGGGTTTGAATCCAGCAAGTGGCATGTGTGTGTGTGAATGGGGGTAAGTGTCTGTATAAGTGTGTATGAGAAGCACATCCCTTTTGGCAACTGTGGAAACACACCACAGGGAGCTCATTCCACTTTCTAAACACTGATGATGTCAGCACCCTATAAGTAGATCAACTGAAATGAAATCTCCTAGTAATGTGAATAGCGCGCTCCGCTAATGCGTCTGTCTCTAGTATCATAACATAGTTAGGTAGGGATTTGAATCCTGCTACGGGAATGTATGTGTGTTAGTATGAGTGGGGTTTGTGTGTGTGCATAACGCTGTGGAGTGAAGGTGCCTTTTGCCAACTGGGAGAACACACTACAGGGTGCACATCCCTCTTCGTAAACACAGATGATGTCAGCACCCTCTAAGTACAGCATTGGAAAAGATTGCTCCTACTAATGCAAATAGCACACTCTGCTAATGTGTCTGCCTTTAGAGTCATAACACATCTAGGTAGGGGTTTGGACCTTGCAAATGCAAAGTATGCGTTTTACTGTGGGTGGGGTTGGTGTGTGTGCACAATGGCGGGGGTGGGACGTCTCTTTGCCAAATGGGGTTATGCACTGTAGGGTGCAAATTTCCCTTAACAAACAGTGATGTTGTCAGCACCCTGTTACAACAGAACAACAACACAGAAGGTGTTGTTACCAATGATGCATGTAAGGTTACACTTCAAGTAATGTCCACAAAACAAAGTAGGATAAACAAATGCTCCTTTTACTCTATCCAAACAACATGGCAACAGACAACTGACACTACTCAGTATAGTGCTACATGCTACTGTAACATGCAGATGTACCAGAATATACCTAGATAGTGTTTTGAAGCCTGAATGTGGCAAGTGTGTGGATGTGTTATGTTACTGTGTGTGCATTTCGTATGGAAAACATGTTTGAGATATTGGCAATATTGTTGCAGACAGTTTAGGTGCAGATATCCCCCCCCCATTCTCCTACAGAAATGGAATTAGTTATGAGAGATGAATGTAACCTCCCTATCCTCTCACATGTCCAGGTGAGGGCCACCCTCAACATTGCAGGACACATAGCATCACTGTTACAGAATGGTATCCCTGGATGTGTGCTACATTCACCCCAGGAGGACATGGCACCACATTACAGACTGATATTACTCCCTGGCCATACTACAGGATGTGTACCTGAAGAGTGCCATACATACACAGTGGTCCCACACCAATGAGGAGTAACCTCTACTGACCCTGCTATCTACTGCATCATATGCACAACTGGCCTTCTGTTCTAAGCTACGGAAGTGTCACGTATGGGCAACTTGTACAGCAATATTACATATGTGTATATTTCAGGACTATGCACACAAAACCTATCTCATGGACAGAGCTATAGATAGTGAACTATCATACATTTGGAGGTGTCACAGTAAACACAGTATTAATCTGCTACTTTGCATTACCTGTGTTTGTGGCAGCTGTTGCTGTGTCAGTGGTGCTTGCTTGCTGCTTGCTGTTTGCTACTCATGGTTTTGCTGCTGGCTGTCTGTATATTTTCTCTTTTCTCTCTCTCTCTCTCTCTTTCTCATTAGGTTTGTGCAATGACTGTATTGCATGAGTGGAGTGTGGGTACTGAATGCTTTTGTAGGTATCTGCATAGGTCCATGTGATGGCCCCTGCACCAATTGTAAGGCAGCATTTGCTAATTGCATGCAGCCAGGTGTGTGTTGATTGCATGTCTCACTGTGATTTCAGGACACTGCTATAAAAAGGTATGTGAGATAGGCGTAGCCCTTTCAGATTGTAGGGCGTGGACGATGCTGGTATGCTGTTGACAGTGTTCTGTGAGTGTGAAGGTTAGTATGGGAATCCAGTGATTTGGCCATTAAAACTTTGCCTCACATGCTTTGGATGGTACATCTCCTATATTGCCTTTATACTAATTCCTACTATTGACTGTTATATTTATTTTAGCAGAGTGTTTTGTATGGCTGTCATGGCTTAGTGGTAGGTCATACAGACTAATGTTACCAAGGTCCTGGGTTCGAGACTGGCAGTGGGAATTTATTTTTGTCTCCAGACTTTCAAAATGAGTACAAGACATGTCAATCAAAGTGCCATAAAGGCACTTTTAAGCACTTTAAACCAGGTCTGCACTCGTTAGCATGAATGAAGAAGGAGGCGTGCCCAGTATGGCCTGGCCTTGGCAAACAGGCAACGCATAGCACATATGCTTGGTCAGTAGGAACACTGGGACTGATACCCGCTCTGACTCACTCATACAGTAACAGGGATGCCTAACATGACACAACCTGCTTCCAAACGTACAGGGAGCAGGGAGTGTAGTATGTGTATCCGACAGAGGTGGCCCTGCAGCACCACCTGAGGCATGAATGCCATGTGTTAAGTAATGTAATATCATGTACAATATGCACACCTGAGGACCCCAACTAACATCCATATCCACTCATATGACCCTGTGGAAACAGCTGCACATCATACAGTGATGTACATGTGCAAACACATGGAACAAGATACAAAATGAGGGTGACTAGCAATACATAGCATGGATAACCACACACCCATGTTTGTACCACAACAAGAAGCAACATGGAATAGCCATGGTCAACAACCAATGGCTAAAACCGACTACTACTATATAGCTTGCTGCAGACCACTGTCCTAATAGCAGGAACTGCCCAAGGCCTATGTTCACAGGTTCATACTAGACTATCTGCCCTAGGGCATTTATAAGCCTAGCCCAGAGTTTTGTGGCTTCTGCCACCTGTGCAAGTTGATGGATAATATGCCCATTATTTTGCTGTGCCTCTGTCAAGCAGTGATACTGAGGTTATCCCTGGGGTATACCTGCAATCTCCCATCCATTGGTCACAATCTCACTTGAACAAAGCCAGTGAGGTGCTCAGCCTCACATGTACCAGGATGTTGTTCCACAGCATATGGACTCTCTGGGTGAGGAATCTGTCCCTTCAGCACATCCTATTAATATCTGTGTTGAGGTTTAGGTCTCCTGCCCTTGTAGTTCTGATGGATGTACAGGTCTTGAGGTGAAGCATGTTCATTAATCCTGGGTTGGACATAGTCTTGTATGTCAGGCACAGGTCACCTCTGAGCAGACAGTGTTTACTGAATACAGCTGGAATTGCTTCAGTCGGGCAGCATAAGAAATATGTTTGAGACCCTTTCACCTCCTGTCGAGGAATATGTGGGCCCATCCAATCTGAATGGAGCATTGTATGCAATCATTGGTCTGATGAGTGATGAGTACAGGGGAACAGTGACCTCCCTTGATCTAGATGTGAATCACTGCATGATGAGGTGGCCAATGTAGAAGGCCTTCCAAACTACCCTGGCAATGTGAGTGTCAAACAAAATGTCACTGTCAATCTGGGTGCCCAGGTCCCTGATAACGTACATTGTGCTTAGAGGATTGCCACCTAGATGGGAAGTAGTGGTAACCTTGTTCTTCCTGAAGGGTATGGCTATGCATTGTTTAGTGTGTAATGCAAGGCCATGGCTGTGGCACCAGTTAGCCATCTCTATGAAACCCTTCTGAAGGATGTCTGTGTCAGATGGGTTTCCAACTATGCTTCCCAGTTTGCAGTCATCTTCAAACTTTGTCAGCCATAATCCTCCTGTGCTTGCTCGTACTTCTGAAAAGTAGATACTGAACAAATGTGGGCCCAGGACTGAGCCCTGTGGGACACCACTTGTCACAGCTCTGGAGTGTGAACTGGCACCAGCAACTTTGACCCTGTGTGTTCCGTCACTTAGCCAGTTTGCAACCCATGCTGTGATGTATGGGTTCACAATTAAGCTGGTGATGTTTTCAATGATACCTGAATGGGGTATTGTGTCGAAAGCCTTTGCCAGGTCAAGGTAGGCTGTGTGGACTGCCTTGCCCACGTCAATGGCCTGGGTGAGTGCTTTGAGAAAGTCAACCAAGTTTAAAAGGCATGATCTGCCCTTGACAAAGCCAAACTGGATTGGACCCAATGTCTGCAAGTCCCCTATGTCTTCATTTAGAATTCCCATTATGATCCTCTCCATAGCCTAGCAGAACAGGCTTGTCAAGGGGATGGGATGGTAGTTTCTGGGGTTGGTGGAGGCACCACCTTTGTGAGGTGGGTCGACCATTGATGTATGCCACTCCTTGGGAACATATCCTGAGGTGAGGCTAAGATTAAACAGCTGCCCTAACTGCGGGTGTAATTACTCATTGAGTTCATGGAGCACACAACTGGGGACACCATCAGGTCCCATGGATAAAGTGTTTTCTGCCTTGGATTGAGCAGTTCCCACCCCAGCAGTGGAGATGTTTGGGCGGCTACAATCCTCTGGTGTACATACCCCCCCAGTTGGGGAGGGGAGAAATCTGCACTGAACCTGTCAGCCAGTATGTTGCCAATGTCTGTAGGTGCAGTGATATCAACATCATTCTGAACTAAGTCTGAGCATATCTGGGAGTTTCCTCCCAGGTTTCAAACATAGGTAAAAAAGGCCTCATGATTGTCCCTGGAGTCCTGAGTGGGTTTACTCTCTAAACATGCCTCGGATGATTGTATGGGGAACCCAGTGTTTTACTCACAATGAGCAGGGGTGTCTTCCCCCATACGGATTACACTCTATCTTGTAGTAGCTCCTTCCTTGTGTTGTACAGCTTGTTTATGGCTAGGGTCCACCAGACTGGATGCTTGCCTGTGGTACAAAGAGTCATTATTATTTTGGATTGCCTGAACCATGCAGTCCTGGAGGTGCTGGTAGAAGGCATTTCTAAGTGATACAGTGGCTTGGGTAATGGTGTCCGCTGGCCTGGGGGCCTTGAAAGAGACCACACCAGTGCTCAGAAATGTGAAGTCGGCATTTGACAAGGTCTTCACCGCTTTTCCCATCTGGGGTGTGGGTGGATGTGGACTCCCACTGAGAGTAGTCCATGATCTGATCTCACCAATGATGGGTATACATCTGGTGTTGAACAGTGTGACCCCATGTTTGTGATGATGTGTTCTAGTATGTTGCCTCCACTTGAGGGGATTGGGACCAGTTGTTCCATGGCATTTCAGTGTATGAACTCTTGGAACCTTTGTGTTAGAGTGTTGTGGCATGATTAGTGATCCCAGTCTATATGTGGATAGTTGGAATCACCCAGTAGGATGGTGTTTGGAGATACATTTATCCCCTTCAGTGTTTGCAGGATAGCTGTGTGAGGTACCTGAGTTTGAGCGGTGGCATGTAACATGCTACAAACTGCAGAGCAGTCTTGCCCACGGTCACTGGCACCTGGATGGTCTCCGATGCATAGTGTGTTGCCACCAACCATGAGGTGAGGGTGTCCTTGATGAATATGGACACCCACCATCCTTCTTGGTGTTGTCGGGATGCTGGTGCCGGAATGCATGAGATGAGGTAACACCCGATAGTGCTGGGGTGCTGTCAGAAACTGTGAACCAGGTTTCAGGCACAGCACAGACATCAATGTGCTACATACTGAGAAGGGCATAGAGTGTGTGCAGCTTGAGGTAGAGACCTTGGGCATTGAGCAGCATCAGCCGTAGTGTCTTTCCTTTACTGTGTTCTAGGGTGGTAGGTGTAGAATCCTGTTTCCAGTTGTGATTGTATGGTCCATGCTGTCTGACATCTAGCTAAGGGAGGTCATTCTGGTTTTGCAGTTATCTTTCATCAGCAGTAGAAATGACCACAACAGCCCCTGTGGGTGTACCTCATGCACACACATCCAGCACCTGTAAAGTCCACAACAGTACCTCACCAGGAGTATGACAGAGCTGGAACACATGTAATGTGTAGTCTGATTAAACAGAGTGCAGCTCCACACACTGCCATGCTGTCCACCCAGATGCAAGCTGTGCCTGATGTAGAAAGCCATGTCCAAGCTGGAATCAATGCACATGCTGCACCTTGTACAATCTGAATGGCAGGTAGCTATGCACATGAGGGAACTGAACCCCAGCACTGACATATATAGGACAGGCTGTACTGCATTATCCAAAACACAGAAGCCACCCCCACACATGAGTAAACTACCAGTACAGGTTGTCCATAAAGACACTGGTTGAGTCCCCCAACAGGAATCCTAATGAGTGGATGGGAGATGGGAGGTTTACCCTGGGTATCAATGTTATGTCACAGGTAGACAGAGGCACAGTATACTAAACAAGACATATGACATGTCAAACTACGCTTACAATGTGTTGATGGACAAACACATTCTCCGACTAGCATTAGGTCAAGATACCTCTTGAACACAGCCAGCAAGGTGCTCTGCCTCAAATGGACCAGGATTGTATTCCACAGCATAGGGAGTCTCCGAGTGATAACTCCATCCCTACAACATGTCCAACATACATCCCTGCTAAGGTGTCAGTCACCTGCACTAGTGGTTCAGGTGGATCTTCTGAGTCTGAGGTGGAGCATGTCCATTAATCTCTGTTTGGACATGGCCTCGCATGTCAGGCACATGTCACCTCTAAGCAGACGGTATGTGAGTGAATAGAGTGTGAGTGTCTTCAATCTGGCAGCATATGACAGCTGTTGTGGTTCCTTGATCCTTTAGGTGGGGACAGTCAGGGTGTCTCCAATTGCTGCAGATGTTGGGTGAGATACAGCCAGAATAGGGCATTTGACTCGATCACCGGTCTGATAACTGAAGAGTACAGCGGAACAATGACCCACTAGATCTGGATGTGAATCCCATCCTTATCAGGTGGGCAATGTAGAAGGTCTTCCTAGCCACTTTAGCAATGTGAGTCTGAGAAGAATGGCGACTGTCAACCTGGTTCCCCAGGTCCGTGATAACCTCCTCTGTGCTTAGAGGATTGCCACCAATATGGTAGCTTGGGGTCACCTTGCTTTTCCTGAAGGGTATGTCTACACATGTTGTGCACTCTGACTTCAGGCCATGGCCCTGGCACCAGCTATCAGTTACTGTGAGTCCCTTCTGAAGGATATCTGTGTGTGATGCACTGTCCACTATGGTGCCCAGTGTGCACTCATCTGCTAACATTGTCATCCAAAGTCCTCCCATGTTGGCCTGTTCTCCTGGGAAGTACATGACAAACAATGGTGGCCAAGGACTGAGCCCTGTGTGACACCACCTGTGACCAGTCTAACATAGTGCCAGCAACTCTAACCCTGTGGGTCCTGTCCTTAAGCCAGTTTGCAACCCATCTTGTGACATATGGGTTTACATTTCAGTTGTTAGCGTTTCCACAATACCTGAGTGGGGTATTGTGTTGAAAGTGTTAGCAAGGCCAAGGTAGGCTGTATGGACTGCCTTTCCCCAACAATGGCCTAAGTGACCAATTTGAAGATGTCAACCCAGTACAAAAGGCATGATCTGCCCCTGACCAAGCCAAAATGGGATGGGTACAATGTCTGCATGACCCTATATCTTTGTTTATGAGCTCAATTATGATCCTCTCCATAGATTTGCAGACTACACTTGTTAAGCTTATGGGGCAGCAATTAACAGGGTCTGTAGAGGCACTGCCTTTGTGCAGATGTGCACAACTGGACCTTAACCAGCCTGTTGTGCACACTATGGAAATGTAAATCAGTGATAGGACTGAAGCCCAGGATACTGACCACCACAGTGAAAGTACTGAAACACTACACTAGACAGTGCTACAGTGTTAGGTCAGTATGAACGGATGTTGACAATTGTGTGCAAAGTATCCCATGCAAAACCTGCAGGCACAGTATACTCCCAGTTTTGTTCACACAAAAAGCATTCGACAGTAACTACACAACATGGCACAGAACACACAACCATAAACTGGAGGTATTTGTTGAAGGTCACACTCATCCACAAATGTGATGGGCTGCAGAGTTCAACATATGTAAAGCCCACACTGGGCATGCTCACACACTTAGATAAATGAGACATCTTTCACACAACATGCCACAGGAAGGCTGAACTGGGCATGCTCACACACTTGGTCCAAATGTTACCCCTAGCAAATGTGAAAACACACCAGAGGATGGTCGCCCCTTTCTAGACACTGATCATGTAAGCACCCTATAAGTATATTGGAGAAAAGGATTCTCTCAGTAATCCGAATAGCGCGCTGTGCTAATGTGTCCGTTTCTAGTGTCATAACATAGTTAGGTAGGGGTTTGAATCCAGCAGGTGGCAAGTGTGTGTGAAGGGGGGTAAGTGTGTGTAAGTGTGTATGAAAGAAACATCCCTTTTGGCAACTGGGAAAACACACCACAGGATGATCATTCCACTTTCTAGACTCTGATGATGTCAGCACCCTATAAGTATATTGGAGAAAAGGATTCTCTCAGTAATCCGAATAGCGTGCCGTGCTAATGCGTCCGTCTCTAGTGTCTTAACATAGTTAGGTAGAGGTTTGAATCCGGCAGATGACAAGTGTGTGTGAAGGGGGTAAGTGTGTGGGTATGAAAGAAACATCCCTTTTGGCAACTGGGAAAACACACCACAGGATGATCATTCCACTTTCTAAACTCTGATGATGTCAGCACCCTATAAGTATATCAGGGGAAAGAACTTTCCCCAGTAATGCGAATAGCGCTGTACTAATGCGTCCGTCTCTAGTGTCTTAACATAGTTAGGTAGGGGTTTGAATCCGGCAGATGACAAGTGTGTGTGAAGGGGGTAAGTGTGTGGGTATGAAAGAAACATCCCTTTGGCAACTGGGAAAACACACCACAGGATGATCATTCCACTTTCTAAACTCTGATGATGTCAGCACCCTATAGTATATCAGGGAAAGGACTTTCCCCAGTAATGCGAATAGCGCTGTGCTAATGTGTCTATCTCTAGTGTCTTAACATAGTTAGGTAGGGGTTTGAATCCGGCAGATGACAAGTGTGTGTGAAGGGGGTAAGTGTGTGGGTATGAAAGAAACATACCTTTTGGCAACTGGGAAAACACACCACAGGATGATCATTCCACTTTCTAAACGCTGATGATGTCAGCACCCTATAAGTATATCAGGGGAAAGGACTTTCCCCAGTAATGCGAATAGCGCACTGTGCTAATGCGTCCGTCTCTAGTGTCTTAACATAGTTAGATAGGAGTTTGAATCCAGCACATGACAAGTGTGTGTGTAGGGGGGTAAGTGTGTATGATTGATATATCCCTTTTGGCAACTGGGAAAACACACTACAGGATGCACATACCCATTTCTAAACGATATCACAATTATGTATGGCTTTTGATTACAGACATGCCATGTGTGTTGTGCACACACAGAATGCCCATGTATGTGGGTTGTCCCTCACAATAATGCATGACATTGATTACACCGGTTATGGCAATGAACACATGATGTATGTGTGTGCCAAATACACATATGTACCTGTGACTTTCAATAGTTACCATGTGTGATGCCTGCCACATGTGAATACATGGTATTTGCACAGGGTAACATTATGACCGTGGTCTTCTGTGCAGATGCTGCCTGTGGGATGTGTATATACAGTGTGAGATGTAGATGCTATCAGCCTAGTAGTGAGGGATGCACACCTGGTCTGGGGCATAAGGTCTACATGTTGTTAATGTACAGGAGCTGCATGTTTTCACCTGTTGTGGGAGTGGTAAGACAGTATTCCATAGCAATGCAGTGACTGCATGCTAAGAACCATTCAGCTAGGGTGTTGTAGATACACTTATTCATTAGCATTCAGTAATTTGTCGGAATCCCTGGTGAGGGTCTGATGCCAACCAAGGTCAGGGGTCTACCAGCCTGTGTCACTTGCTCAGTGATCCCTTCCATGTTCCCTATCACGTATCCCAGTGAGCGACATCCCACATCAGCTGTGGTGGCATGGACAATGACTGAGTCATATGTGTCCATGCATCTGACTGACTTGTATGTTGTTGTTACAGTTTGGCCATGTGTTTCCATCTCATACATGTGATGTACATCAATGGGTAGGGGATAGGGTTGACTGTGTACATGTGGCAGCTGTGACATTACTACATGACACACATATTCCACAACTGTACCATAGAGGTGACTGACAACTGACCTTTGCACATGCTACCGAGTATTGCGCTTACATTGGTGATTGCCAGCACATAGGGCCAATGGTGACAAAGAGACATAGGTCCATAGGTTCGCACAGGGATATCTGCCCAGGGCATGTATCCACCTAGCCAGAATGTGCGTGCCTTTCAACATGCATTGTGAATCTGTCTTGCTATGCCCTTTTCCAAGGTTAGTATACTGTGCCTCTTTCTCACAGTGACACATAAGTGATACCCAGGGTAACCCTACAATGTCACATCCAGTCATTAATATCGCTCTTGAGGATAGTCACTGAGTCAGTCCGCCTAACCTCTATTGGGATAATAATCAGGAATGAAGGGTGCCTCTGAGTTGTGAATGTGCCCTCCACCATGTCCTATGTATATCACTCCTGAAGTTCATGTATTTCCAGCGTGTATCCTGGTGGGATCTGGATATTCTGAGATGCAGCATGGCCATTATGTGAGGGTATGACCTGGCCTTCTATGTAAGGCACAGATTGCCTATGAAGAGGCAGTATGTCACTGAGTAGAGCTGCTGCTACTTGAACCAGTCAGTATGTGGCATCTGTTTGAGCACTTTGATCCCCTTGTCGAGGTACATATGTGGTAGCCCCAGTTGCTGCAGGTGTCTGGTAAGGTGCATGCCGACAGGTTCATCATAGTCAATTATGGGCATGATGAGGGATGAGTAAAGGGCACAATGTCCTCCCCTGGCCTACATGTGGATCCCATGATGATGTGGCCCATATCACATGCTTACCTAACCACTTTGTCCATGTTGTTGTCAAATGGTAGGATGCTATCAATCTGCGCACTTAAGGTCCATAATTCCTAGGTCTGCACTTACTGGATTAACACATATGTGGTACATTGTGGTCATTTACTGTTTGACAAAGGGATGACTATACTCTTTCTGTCATTCATGTTGAGGCCATGGCTGTGGCACAAGTCGTGTGTTTGCAAGAGTCCCTTTGGAGGATGCGTGTGTTAGCTGTTGAGTTGATTATGGTGTTCGGTCTGCAGTCACCTGTGACGTGCTGAGCCACAGTACTTCCATGTTGGCCTGTACCTATGACAAATATATAATGAACATGACAGCCCCTAGGGCTTTGCCTTGTGGGACACCACTTGTACCAGGTTGGAGGCTGACATGGCTCCAGCAATTCTACCATGTGTGTTCTGCCCTTGAGCCACTGTGCAATACCCATAGTGACATAGGGGTTAATATGTACACTGGTGAGCTTCCCTAGAATGCACAAGTGGGGTATTGTATCCAAGGCTTATGCAAGGTCCAGGTAGGCTGTGTGGACCTCCTACCCCTTGACAGTGGCCTTGGTGACTGTTTCAAACAAAGCAAACAGGTTTGATAGGCAGGATTTGCCATTGACAAAGCCAAACTGTGTATGGTGACATGTCTGTAGGTCCACAATATCTAGATATGTGAGGTTCTTGATGATTCTTGCCATAGCTTTGCAGACAAAGCTAGTCAGACATATGGGGCAGTAGTGTCCAGGATCCGTGGACGGCACCACCTGCATGTTGAGGGACCACTGTTGCTGTATGCCACTCTCTGATCACATATCATGTATTAAGGCTGGGATTGAACAGTGGTGTTATGTCTGGGTGTAGCTCTTCTTGTGGTTCATGTAGGACACAGCCTGGGACACTGTCTGGTCCCATTGATGCAGTGTTTACTGCTTTGGGAAGGGCATCTCTTACCTGAGCATCTGTGATGTCAGGGGGGGAAGCACTGTGATGCGAGACATATGTTCCCTTTGGTGTGGTGGGGAGAGAAGGCAGCATTGAACCTGTCCACTAGGATGATGGCAATGTCTGTGTGTTTTATATTTTGTGTGACATATTGTATTACCTCTGAGCATATCTGGGTAGTACCACCCAGGTTACTAACATAACTACAGGCAGCCTTGTGATTATCCTCAGTGGCTTGTGGAATCCTCTCTCAAAGATGGCCTTAGACAATCATATGGGTGCTTGTAGTTGTCTTCCAATACTCATCAGTGGTGCCTTCACATTTTGGGAGGTTGTTGTATCATGTAGTGGCGCCATCCTTCTATTGTATAGTGTGTTTATGGCTGGTGTCCGCGCCCAGGACATCTGCCTTTGGAGAATTGGGTCATGCTTTCATATGTGGCTTCATGATCCATGCATTCCTGAATGTGTCCACAGAATGCCTCTATACAGGTATCTGCAGTCTGGTCCATATTTTCAACAGGCCTTGGGCCTTTGAAGGTTTCCACATCATTTATGAGGGGTGTGCACTTGCTTGACATGAGCTGTTGACAAACGTGCCGCCCTCCAGACAGAGCAAGGGAGGGTCACAGTCAGCTACCTGTTGGGACGCACCTCCCTGGACCACATGGAAAGAGACACAGAGGAGCTCTTACAGCACCCTCTCAAACTCAGGTCTCCCACACAGCCTTCATGCTGACACAGGAGAGTTTAGATTACTCTGCAAACACCATCATACTGGGTGATGCCAGCTACCCAAACATAGACTGTGTACATTACACAGGCCACAATACCCAAGCTCTAAGATTCCCATTGATCAGACATTCTTTGGCTATGGAACAGGTAACCAACCTTCCCACAAGAGGGGCAGATATACTAGAGCTGATCTTTACAAACATGAGTAAAACTAATCACCACTGGGAGTATATCCCTCATTGTTGCAATCAAACCATATACTAATCACACTGGTGTTCTGGATCCCCACATATGCAAACCTCCAACACATCGATGTGTGTGTGTGGAAATGTCCCTATTAGCAACCGTGACAGTATCGTACAGGATGCAGATCCCCTTTGAAATAGTGATGATGTCAGGACTGTATAACTATATCACCTGTAGTAAAGTCCTCCACTAATTTGGATACCGCGCTCTGCTAATGTGTCTTTCTTCAGTGTCATAACGTAGTTAGGTGGGGGTTTGAATCCTGCAAAGGGAATGTATGAGTGTGGTTTATGTGTGTGCACTATGCTGGGAGGGTTAACTGCCTTTTGCCAACTGGGAGAACACACTACAGGGTGCACATCCCTCCTCCTACACACAGATGATGTCAGCACCCTCTAAGTACAGCATTAGTAAAGGTTTCTCCAACTATTGCAAATAGCACACTCTGCTAATGTGTCTGTTTCTGCTGTCATTGCACAGTTAGGTGTGGGTTTGAATCTTGCAAATGGAAAGTATGTGTTTTACTGTTGGTGGGGTTAGTGTGTGTGCGCAATGATGGGGTGGGATGTGGCTTTTGCCACATGGGGCTATGCACTGCAGGGTGGTCATTACCCTTAACAAGCAGTGATGTTGATAGCACCCTATACAAACAAAACTACAAAACAGAAGGTGTTGGTACTGATAACACATGTAAGGTAACACTTGTTCAAGTAATGTCCACAAACGGAGTAGGATAATAAAACAATTCTTTTATTCTATACAGACAACATGACAACAGACAACTAAGTGCCAGTACTCAGTATAGTGTTACATGCTACTTGAACATGCACATGTACCAATATACCTAGATAGTGTTCTGAAGCCTGAATGTGGCACGTGTGTGGATGTGGGATGTGTCTGTGTGTGCATTTCCGTATGGGAAGCATGTTTGCTGTGGCAATCAGGGTACTACAGTACCTGATGCACATTACATCTTCCAACTGATGAGGTTGCCTGCACCCTGTGAGTACAGGTAGAGAAGGGGATGCCAGTAGTAAACAACATAGTGCACTTCTGAAATGTGTACCTGTCATGTATCAACAGCTACTCATGTAGGGTGATAAATAATGGGAATGGCAGGTGAGCGTGCATGTGTGTGGGTAGCAGGGTGTGTATAAATGCATGTGTGACAGAACAGATACATGTAGCTGAATCTACATAACAGCACAAGATGCACATTGCCATAGTCAATGTTAGCATGTGATGGTGTGCTGCAGGTACACTTTGTTAAGTAGTATGGGTGCAGATAACAATTGAGGACATTCATACAGTTACTGCAGCAGGACTGATGGGATATACACACATTTATACTGCAACACACAACAGTTACCAACATGTTACTACTTATACACATCTATGTAGTCACCCTGTGCATCAGCAACGTGTTTGCCTTTACCTGCACTGATGTTGTAGTATGCAGGAGGTGGCACAGTGTCATCATATGCACAGGGTGTGGGTTAGATATGCCCAAGCTGGCCACTGGTAACACCAATTGACATGTGTGTGTATGTGTGTTTGTGAGGGGCAGCAGTACAGGGTGGACCGTTGTTGGTGCAGTGTGTGTGTATGTGTTTGCCCTAGGTGTTAGGTTTCTGCATGTGTGTAAGCACGCACACAGTCCCACATAATGGCTGCCATGTACAGGGTTTTGTGGACAGCCACAGACTGCACCTGTCAGGTCATCCAAATCAGTGTCTGTGGGCACGGACACGGTACCTGTGCCTGGCAGGTGCGCTACGGGTCAGATCCGTACTAACCCAGACTGGGTACTGTCATCGGAAGCAGGGGTGTGTTGACTGGACACAGTTCCCTGTTGGGACTGTCCAGAGCCACGCACGTGGTCTCCTGGGGCGTCTGGATGACAGCACAGACCCAGCATTGCTGGGGCTGGTGCTGGCACTTGAGGCGCGCGAGTGGGCCCGTTGTCGTCCGCGGCCACTGCCAGCTGGTGCTCTTGCTGGCATACGGCCACGTCGACGCCGCAAACGCACACCATCGCCCTGGCCCATGGACATCTGGTTGTGGAGCAGCTGTTGTATGCCCTCACAACGTCTGTCAACGACATCTGTGAAGTTATGGATAGCATTCGCAACATCATGGCTATGCGACATGCTCTCAGCTCCCTCAGACCCTGTCTGGTGTACCTTTCCATACGTGCCTGTGCCTGCATGACAGTTCTAAACATAGTGGAGGTTGACATACCTCCTGGGCACGCCGCCAGAGGCAGTACGCCACGGATGCCCCGAGAACCCATGGGCGACTGTCTGCGTGGTACCATTGGAGGCCTCTGCACATGGCTGCCTTGTGAGGATGCATGTGCCACAGGTACCACATTACCCTGATCTATGCCCACTGCTGACTGTCCATCACCTAGGGACAATGGTGATAAAGGATGTAACGGCAGGATGACTGTGCGCATTGACGGGGTTGAAAGCTGTGTACTGTCAATTGGCTGACCAATGGCGGACCCAGACACACCTTCCTGCACCATTACAGACATTTCATCATCATCAGTACCTGGGGCACAAGATTCAGGTTCCCTGCTGCAGGTCACCAGAGCAGCACCAGAACCTACGGGAGGAAAACATGGAACACAGATTACAGTCTCAATACATATTTGAAAGAGATGCACTTCAATACTAATGCACACATTCAGAAATGGACACATGCACTCATGGACACTAACACACATGCACACTTGGGCACAGGCACACTTGCACACATGCACACCCCACAGTAAACACACACATCAATACCGTGTTACACTACTCAATTTACTACCTGTCAATTACAGTTATTGTGGACACAGTCACCAGCATGTCTACTACAGAGTTACACTACTCTTCCTAGTTTTATAAATTGTTTTACAGATACTGTTAAAAGACTCACCAGCATGTATGGCCTGCCTCGTTGATACATGGGAGGGACCTGGAAGTGTGAAGAGAGTAATGTCAGTGGGCACATGTGTGCCATTTGTTTTGCACATGATACAGTACAGTAGTACACTAGTTCCCTTATACACATCAGCTGCACATCATGTCTGTATATATATCATGATGACAGATACATACCACATGCACACCTTATGCATGAAGTAACAGCTGCACAGAACAGTCATATGTACATACCAGGAGTTAACTCTAATCTCACCCTTACCTCTCTTCAAACGCCAACTCAAATTGTACTTCCAAAACCACTGGCTTTGTTCTTCTTGGAGTCCAGGCTAACATCCCTCTCCCTACGCCCTCGTCACCTTTAACCCTCATTGTGCATAGAAACTAGCTTCTACCCTGTTTCTTTCACCTTGATGTCCTTCTATGCTCTGACCTACTTCTCCCATCCCTCCCACCTCCTCTTGACTGTCTTCCTTGTTTTCCTCACTTCCCTTCTTGACTCCTGCCTCTTCCATATCATTGTATCTGTCATACTCCTTCTACTTCTCTACCCTTCTGAGCCCTAACTATTATGTATATGACTTTTGCCTTATTGCATAACCATTATGCTTTAGGTAGGATTGCTTTGAAACCAACAGTACATTGTGTATGACTCTAAACTGTTTGACTTCCTTACATGTATGTTTATTTAATTAACAGGCTGGTGTACAATTCTATTATGTTGGCTGTCTGTATTGACAACTTGTCTGTCTGCCTTTATTACGTTATGTGTGGAGCTTTTCTCCACAGGCCTCTACTGAAAATGAACTCATATCCAGCTAGACTATCTGGGTCAACAAATGTAAAAGTAATAACAATAAATGAATATGGCATCTTACCTGCACGCTCACTGTCTTGCTGCTGTGTGGATCCAACCTCCATCAGGATGCATGATGTTTGCTGTTGTTCTGGGGCTGGATCCACAACACTTAGCAGTAGCCCCTCCTGTCTGGTGAGGGGGGGATGTGTGGCCACCCCCCCACCTGTGGCAGCCTGTTGCCTGCGGATATCTGCAGCACGCTGGCGGACATTCCTTATCAAATCACTGCAGTGATGTCTCACCTGCTCATATGTCCTATCATGCATGCCAACATCATTTATCCTGCTAACGAGGCTTTGGCACAGTGCAGACCTCTCCTGCTGATTCTGGGTGGTGCGTGAGAACAGGATGGCATAGTCACGCACCAGGCTCTGGTGGATCGCGTCATCCTCTGCAGCAGAGTACACAGGATTTCTTTTAGGTGCCATGTCTATCTGGAAAGGTACACAAACAGGTTATCAGCATAGTATCTCAACAATACATGGTACACATTCTATACAGGGTGTGTTAACTTCTACTTATTACTGATTGGTTAAAACCTGATTACAGTGTAGCTATCATTCTATGTCATTTGTACTAAGTACTTGGCCTTCAGACCAGTTGTTTTACATTAGGGAGGTTGGTGGCAAGCACTGTGGTGGCAGGACACATATCTTTCATCCATTGAAGTTGGGAACTGCTGATTGTGGGCCCAGTGTACAAGTGTATTACTTCTGGTATGGGCAGTTGTCCTTTAGGCCAGTTATTTAACATTAACGAGGTTTGTGGTCTGCACTCATGTGTGACAATAGGCTGTACTCTGCCATTCATAGCTGGGGACATCTGGTATCAGGTTTATAGTGCCTGCATAGCTGAGCTGTATCTTACTGACATTGCTACACCTTGTTTGTTGTAGCAAACACTACATCCAGGCCTCCTGCATCTACCTTTGTTTATATGCTTGTTATCTGTTAGCTTGTTATTTCACTGGTATGCTACTTCCACATAGTACACATCTTTGCAACACATCTGTGACTCACTACTGTTATCTGCATTGCTTACTGTACGTATTTCCATGTTACACATGACAGCAAGTGACTGCTTGTCATTGTTGCATTTACTTCATTGTGACACATTGCACTTAGGTTACCTGGCATTTGCTCACTGACGCTTTTATATCAGTCAGCAGTTGTAGGTAATGTCAGTACACCCTCACTCCCCACTGGACCTTGTTTTCAATCATTACTGATTACAGAGTTCACAATAGTATTCTAGCATGTCCAGAGGTCAGTTGTCAGTTCCCTCCTCAGTCCAGCTGGTGAGTGTGGTACTCCAGAGACAATGTTAGAACAGATGCATGTACACAGACAACCCCTCCTCCTAACGACAAATTCAAACTCATGTGAGTGATGCAACCATATACCAGACTGGAGGCTAGGCTCTGTCTACTCAATACCGCCATAACCAGTCACGTGGCAAAGGGGATCACTCACTACACTTCCAGTCTCACGAGACCTAACACAACAGCGGACCTAACACATGATCACACATGATCATACTTGTAGGCTCAGACCACAGCTCTGCCTATGCAGCAGAGACCTCCTATGCAGACATCCAGGCAACCACTACCACATAAACCAACATGTGCAACACATATCACACAAAGCCAATGTGCTGAACACTCACAGCCATTAACAGTTAACAACACACCTCATACACCTGTACTAGGTGCCTCTATGATCAGGCACACTCACATCACGTTCACCAGGCTTAACGAGGTGAGGGTCACGGTGTGCAGCCTGTCAGGCACTATGACCTGCCACATAACACAAACAGTCAGGCAACCCCAAGGCAGGTACAGGTATGACTCAGTCAATGTCCATGCTGCTGTGAATGGCCTGACACATTCCTCTCTGGACTACATGACATGAGACATTACAGAGCTCTCTGAGCACATAGCCCGGGACAGTTTGACCCTGACCTTGAGTAGCATCCTACCCTCACCTAGAACAATGCCACAATATCAAGGCACAATGATCCCTTCCAACAATTGACTGACATACTGGTGTCATTCACAGGTGTGCCAATCCCTGCCATCTTGGGGTGGTATGCTTTGCTAGGGACAGCTTGCACCTGTCACCACAGTCCTATTGACATTTGGCGGAGCCTCCTGCTACACCCATAGTGCCTGTATTAGGCAAGGCTCATATAAAACCCACATCCATTTGTATCACAAAGGATGAGGAAGTAAGAGTGATGCTACTCAACACTGGACGCCTAGACCCAAGGATGCACGCACTCAAAACCCTACCTAGCATTCTGGAGATCGATATCTGTGCAGTAACATGAACCTGTTTCAGGTTTCACAGGAGCACACCAGTACTACCACGTTATAGCTGTTACCATTCTTGTCGGCCACAACACTTGAACAAGGGAGGGGAGTATCAGTATTCAATGCAGATTCCCACGCCTCCACATTGGTGGCACAGTACAACATAGGTGTTAGGCCATTGAGTACAGTAGACGAAGTTGGGGACCTGGGAAGAAACATGGTAGCAGTCTGTCATTTGTCTACCACATGGCCAACGTGGATTGACAGACATGTTATATAGCCCAGCTAATCATGACTGATTCACATGTATGGCAGGGGAGGTCATTGTGCCTCTGTACTCATCCATCATCAGGCCTATAATTGCATACAATGCACCTTTTGGGATGTACCTAACCAGACACCTACAGCAACTGGTACAGGACAACAGTACATCATCAAGGGGATGCAATGGCTCACACAGATGTCATATGCTGCCCAGGTAAAGTGAATCCAGCTGGACTCAGTGGCATACTGCCTGTTCAGGGCAATCTGTGCATGCCATATACAGCCATGTCCTACCTAGCAGTAATGAACGCGGATGTACCTCAGGCAATCAGAGTCCCATACAGCCACATGCTCAGGAGAGCTGGACCTCAGCACTGACATACATGGACATGCTGGAGGGGCATATTCCTAACCAAGAGGCTCCCTTCACTCTGTAATGAGCTCACACTACTGGTTAGGCAGAGTCCTCATTGACTCTCTTCCATAGGAATCTGGATGAGTGGATGGAGATCATAGTTGTACCCCAGGTATCACTTCTATGTCGCTGTTAGACAGAGGCATAGTATACTAAAGTCGGACAAGGGCATAGCAGCATAACTTGTGATTGGGTGGCAAAAGACAAACACATTCTACTAGGCTTACCAATGCCCTAGGGCAAATAGCCTAGTATGAACCTATGAACTGTTCATTCTCAACTGTTCGAGCTCATTACAGAGTAAAGGGAGCCTCACAGTTAGGAATTTGCCCCTCCAGCATGTCCATGTATGTTCTATTCAGTCGCCATCGCTTGCTCAGAGGTGACCTTTGCCCAACATACAAGGCCATGTCAGACCCAGATTTGATGAATATGCTTCACCTAAAAGAATCTAGATCCATCAGAGCCACAAGGCCAGGAGACTTAAACCTCGACACGGCTATTAATAGGACATGCTGGAGGGATAGATTCATCACCCAAAGACTCGCTATGCTGTGGAACAAAACCACGGTAGATGTGAGGCAGAGCACATCACTGGCCTTGTTCAAGAGAAATCTTGACCAATGGATGGGAGATCGCAGATATACCCCAGGGATTACCTCAGTGTCACTGCTCGACAGAGGCACAGCAAAATAATGGGTATGGTTCCCCATACTAAAGGGTGGCGTAAGCCACAAAACGATGGGCTAGGCTTGTAAATGCCCTCGGGCAGATAGCCTAGTATGAACCTATGAACATGTGTGTACTGCTATAGTACTTCTGCCATATGTTGCATGTGTGTGTGTTGTGGGGATGCACAGGTAATGGCCAGATACGCCTGCAGAGGTGACACTTCAGACACATTCTGGGTGTTCATCCATACATACTGGATGTGTGCTGCCATCCAACCCTGTGATGTGGACACACATTACTCAGCCTGGATATACATATCTGAACAACACCACAAGCACAATACACTACCTTGCTATGTATGCATGTTATTACACAGTTATTCAGTAGTTATGACAGTGATGCTATCCATGCAGCCCACTGGGCCAGTGGAAGCCACAACACACACCACCAGCACATTTGCATATGCTTACCACAGACATCCCACATACTGCATGTACTGTGCACACAGTTATCTAACCCAGAACAACTGCACACCACTTATTAATCCTGTCCAGTGGACTACAGATACAGGCATATTGTATAACAATAGTAGGAGGCTACTGCAGCACAGGGCAGATTCACATGATGGGAAGGCATCTGTTGTCTGCAGTGTTAAGATGCTTCACATTCACCAAATGCACAGATATTGCCAACAATGTTGCAGACAGTTTAGGTGCAGGTACCCCCCCCCATTGTCCTACACACGTGTTATTAGTTATCCCAGATGACTGTAACCGCCCTATCCTCTCACATGTCGAGGTGAGAGCCACCCTCATCATTGCAGAACACATATCATCACTGTTACGAAATGGTATCCCTGGATGTGTGCTACATTCACCCCTGGAGGACATAGCACCACATGACAGACTGATATTAATCCCTGGCCATACTACAGGATATGTACCTGAACAGTGCCATACATACACAGTGGTCCCACACCAATGAGGAGGAACCTCTACTGACCCTGGGAACTACTGCATCATATGCACAACTGGCCTTGTGTTCTAAGCTATGGAAGTGTTAGTTATGGCCCACATGTACAACAATATTACATATGTTTATATTTCATGACTATCTACACACAACCTATCTCATGGACATACCTATAGATAGTGAACTATGATACATTTGGAGGTGTCACAGTATACACAGGATTAACCTGCTACTTTGCATTACCTGTGTTTGTGGCAGCTTTTGGTGTGTCAGTCGTGCTGCTTGAATTTTGCTGCTGTTGCTGCTGCTGCTGTTTTGCTGCTGGCTGTCTGTATATTTTGTCTTCTCTCTCTGTCTCTCTCTCTCTCTCTCTCTTTCTCATTAGGTTTGTGCAATGACTGTATTGCATGAGTGGAGTGTGGGTACTGAATACTTTTGTAGGTATCTGCATAGGTCCATGTGATGGCCTCTGCACCAATTGTAAGGCAGCATTTGCTAATTGCAAGCAGCTGGGTGTGTACTAATTGCATGTCTCACTGTGATTTCAGGACACTGCTATAAAAGGGTATGTGAGATAGGCGTTGCCCTTTCAGATTGTAGGGCGTGGACCATGCTGGTATGCTGTTGACAGTGTTCTGTGAGTGTGAAGGTTAGTACATCTCCCATGCTTCATGCTGTGTTGTAGATTCAGGTTGCTGCATTTATCTTGCCTGTTCCCTGTAGTGAGTGTGTATGCATACTGACACCTACAACTATATGTCATATGTATTGCTATATAAATATATATATATATATATCTGTGTACATATACATACTTTCATATATGTACATTAGCTGACATTATTGGGTACAAGCTAACAATTAGCAGGGCTGTTTCCGCTAACACTACTCTAGTATGGGAATCCAGTAATTGGGACTATAAAAGTCTGCCTGACATGCTTTGGGTAGTAGACATACTATATTGCCTTTATCTTCATTCCTACTATTACATGTTCCACTTATTTAGCACTATATTCCTGTATGAGAGTCATGGCTTAGTGGTAGGTCATACAGACTAGTGTTACAATGGTCTTGTGGTAGGGCCTACTAGTATGCTCATATTCTGCTTTTGAGTTGAGTATAGGGCCTATCAATCACAGTTCTGGAGGCACCTTTAAGCAGTTAAAGGGCTTAGTAGGTCTCACAGGAGCCAGGCTGTGTTGCAGATTCTGGTTGCTGCATATATCTTCACTGTTTCCTGTAGTGAGTGTGTATGGCTACTGAGACCTACGATTATATTTCATATGTATTAATATATATTTATATATATGTATGTGTAGATATACATACCTTCACATATGTACATTACCTTACATTATTTTGTACAAGCTAACAGGTTGCAGGGCTGTTTCTGCTCACACTGAACTAGTATGGGAATGTAGTCATTTGGCCATTAAAACTCTACCAAACATGCTTTGGATAGTACATCTCCTATATTACCTTTATACTGATTCCTACTATTACATGTTATATTTATTTTAGCAGTGTGTTCTTCCAAAGCAGGCATGGCTTAGTGGTAGGTCAAACAGACTAATGTTACCTAGGTCCTGGTTTGAGACTGACAGTGGAATTTTTACTTTGCAAACTTTCGAACTGAGTACAGGACCTGTCAATCAAAGTGCTGAGGCCACCTGTAAGCAGTTAGAAGGGTAAGTAGGTCACACAGGGGTCAGGCTGTGTTGCAGATTCAGGTTGCAGCAATTATGTTAACTTTTCCTGTAGTGAGTGTGTATGGCTACTGAGACCTACGATTATATTTCATATGTATTAATATATATTTATATATATGTATGTGTAGATATACATACCTTCACATATGTACATTACGTTACATTATTATGTACAAGCTAACAGGTAGCAGTGCTGTTTCTGTTCACACTGAACTAGTATGGGAATCCAGTAATTTGGCCATTACAACTCTACCTGACATGCTTTGGATAGTACATCTCCTATATTGCCTTTATACTGATTCCTACTATTACATGTTATATTTATTTTAGCACTGTGTTCTTGTAAAGCAGGCATGGCTTAGTGGTAAGTCATACGGACTAATGTTACCAAGGTCCTGGGTTCGAGACTGACAGTGGGAATTTATTTTTCTTAGCAAACTTTCGAACTGAGTACAGGACCTGTCAATCAAAGTGCCATAAAGGCACTTTTAAGCACTTTAAACCAGGTCTGCTCATTTGCTGATCTCACGCAAGACTGGCGGTGCGCTCAGATAACACAAGCGCACACCCGCTTATTTTATTTGAAAGAAAAGAAAAAGGGGTGACAGGAAAGTGGTGAAAAGGGGTCACATAGAGGGTAAGACAGTAGGGAAAGAAGCGTGGGATTTGCAGGAAGGGTGTAGGTAAGGCCCATAGATGCCCATGTCTTTTGCAGCAACAGCTGTATATTTCTATGTATTTTGGTGAGACATTTGAAACCTTCCACCTCTGAGAGAGGTGTCAGGACAACATTAATATTTGTTGTACAGCCAATTGTAATTAACAGTTTAGATGTCCAGCGGACATGTGTGCAACATGGACAGCTATGTATGGGGCGTAATTTTTTTGTGGGACAGAGTGCCCTTTTTTTTTTTTTACAGGTGAGAGTGGTATGACAGGTGAAGGAAGTCGGTAAAGCTGGGGAGGTAGGTTGGGTAGGTTAACAGACAAGACAGACAAGACGCATACAGGGACGGTGTATGACACACGGGGGTTACACAATTGACGGGACGGAGGTTGGGATATCCGAGATGCACGAGCCCACAGATGGCAACAGTGGAACTGATATCCCCACCCATAGGCAGTTGCCACTGTTCCTTCACAGCCCAGGACGGGCTGTGCTGGGGCTGTGTAGGTGGGGCAAGGGCCGGGGCCGTTAGCTGTGCCACACGAGGCTCGAGCTGGCGAGGGGTCCAAGAACAGTGTCTTGGATCTCCCACGCACCACAGACCGGACACCGCGAGGGTGAGTGGGCCTAACCCCTCCGCCACACTTGCAGAGGGGACGGGCCCCATCCCCTGCAGCCCACCCGAAGGTGGCACAGGGCCACCGGAGGGGGTCCGCCTGGGCACCAGTGCCAGGTGCAGTCGCCAGCTGAGGTGGGAGAGGTGGGACCGCTGGGACCTGCCTTCCCAAGCGTTCTAGGTTTGTGAGTAGTTATGTTAGTTTGGGTTAGTGGCATTTTATTCCATTCAGATTAGTTGTTGGGCCTCGTGAATATGGACAAGGAGCCAGACCATGTATCTGGACTCCTCAACGCCCCAACGCTGTGCTCGAAAGCAACGTCCTCACCTACTCCACTCATGCTGACTGCAAGTCTGTTCTACAATCAGTTATGCTGTGTATTCCTGCCTATGGGGCTTATATATGCCGCTTTTCCACATTTCTCTGATTGGCCGTTTTGGAATTGTATCTACTTCACTGAAAATGCTTTCTCATGCTCCATTCTGGGTTTTATCCCATATATATGCTATTTCTGCATTTCTAGGTATTGCTGTCATGGCCTGGTGGTTTAGTTCCTTGACTCTAGTGCATGGTATCCTGGGTTTGAATCTGGCAACTGATTTTTGCTTTTCCTGACAGAAATGAGTTGAGGACCTGTCAATCAAACATGCCAAAAGCACTTTTAAGCACTTTAAACCTGTTCTGCGCCGCTTGCGCGAGGTAACGCGCGCACTGGCAGTTAGCCTGTGGGAGCGGGCGCGCAAACGGTGTGCGCTGGGATAAAGCTTAATTGGCTAGCGACACACATGTTCAGCTAATTGCACACAGTTTCAGCCTGTTTACCTGCTGCTTGGCAACGGGCACGCAGTTTGCAGCTTTTTAAACACTACTCAGCTACGGGCACTCTGTCTCACGGCAGCTTAGCTATCAGTACATTTCTGACTATTTTTATTCTTATGTTACTTCAAAATGCTCTATTTCATTCCATTTTACAAAAGGGAATACATTTACATTTGTACAATACTGTCAGGGGGCTTTTTAGTGCTTATTTACAAAAAAAAAAAGGTTGTTGTAGGGGCTCGAACCCTGCCTGCCTACTCTTAGGGCGGCTACTCTACCGCTAAGCTATTATTTCTTGGCTTACTTTGCATATTTAGTTCTTATATCCTTTTCCACTGACTGCTAACTGTGATTGCGCTAGTAGCACACCCGCGCACACAGTAGCAAACATTTACGGGTTTAACAAAAAAAAAAAGGTTTTAATTTAATTTTATGACATCTCTTCACTTTATACACTGATGGCCAGTCGGGGCATGTGTTGTATAGTGTGTTTATTCACATTTTCATGGCCTTTCTCGTGGCTGTTTACTTTCAGCCATTCTAGTCTTCCGGGGGCGTGTCCACTTGCAGGGCTTAGCCTACAGACACGCTTCTACTCTCTTACACGGACCGTGTAAGAGTTACTAGTGTGATTCAGCATGCCTCATGCACCTCATGCATATGCATGACATGCTGACATCACACAGTTTAACTGCAGCCTCCGTGTAAGAGTTATAACTCTTACATGGAGGCTTCCTGAATCTGGCCCTAAATCACACTGGCAATGATCCTATTTCAAACCAGGTAAGCCCTTCCTACATTCTCTGGATATGCTTAGCTACTGTGCACCTTAATCTATGCATTATGTAATTGAAACAGACCTACTTCTGCCCTCTTACTTTTGCTTCCCTGTTTAAATGTTTAAATGTATGTTTATTGTACAGTAAAAACTATTTTTATACTGAATGTTGTATTGTAACTGTATAACTTTCTAAGAATGTGTTTAACTGCTTGTTTACTAACCTGGAGCTTTTCTCCCCGGCCTCCGCTGAAAATGGACATGTATCCAGTCGGACTCTCCGTTAACAAATGTAAAATAAGAGAGTCATGGCTTAGTGGTAGGTCATACAGACTAGTGTTACAATGGTCTTGTGGTAGGGCCTACTAGTATGCTCATATTCTGCTTTTGAGTTGAGTATAGGGCCTATCAATCACAGTTCTGGAGGCACCTTTAAGCAGTTAAAGGGCTTAGTAGGTCTCACAGGAGCCAGGCTGTGTTGCAGATTCTGGTTGCTGCATATATCTTCACTGTTTCCTGTAGTGAGTGTGTATGGCTACTGAGACCTACGATTATATTTCATATGTATTAATATATATTTATATATATGTATGTGTAGATATACATACCTTCACATATGTACATTACCTTACATTATTTTGTACAAGCTAACAGGTTGCAGGGCTGTTTCTGCTCACACTGAACTAGTATGGGAATGTAGTCATTTGGCCATTAAAACTCTACCAAACATGCTTTGGATAGTACATCTCCTATATTACCTTTATACTGATTCCTACTATTACATGTTATATTTATTTTAGCAGTGTGTTCTTCCAAAGCAGGCATGGCTTAGTGGTAGGTCAAACAGACTAATGTTACCTAGGTCCTGGTTTCGAGACTGACAGTGGGAATTTTTTACTTTTCGAACTGAGTACAGGACCTGTCAATCAAAGTGCTGAGGCCACCTGTAAGCAGTTAGAAGGGTAAGTAGGTCACACAGGGGTCAGGCTGTGTTGCAGATTCAGGTTGCAGCAATTATGTTAACTTTTCCTGTAGTGAGTGTGTATGGCTACTGAGACCTACGATTATATTTCATATGTATTAATATATATTTATATATATGTATGTGTAGATATACATACCTTCACATATGTACATTACGTTACATTATTATGTACAAGCTAACAGGTAGCAGTGCTGTTTCTGTTCACACTGAACTAGTATGGGAATCCAGTAATTTGGCCATTACAACTCTACCTGACATGCTTTGGATAGTACATCTCCTATATTGCCTTTATACTGATTCCTACTATTACATGTTATATTTATTTTAGCACTGTGTTCTTGTAAAGCAGGCATGGCTTAGTGGTAGGTCATACGGACTAATGTTACCAAGGTCCTGGGTTCGAGACTGACAGTGGGAATTTATTTTTCTTAGCAAACTTTCGAACTGAGTACAGGACCTGTCAATCAAAGTGCCATAAAGGCACTTTTAAGCACTTTAAACCAGGTCTGCGCTCATTTGCGCGGAGCTCACGCATGCGCACTGGCGGTGAGCTCCGCTAACACAAGCGCACACCCGCGCTATTTTATTTGAAAGAAAAGAAAAAGGGGTGACAGGAAAGTGGTGAAAAGGGGTCACAAAGAGGGTAAGACAGTAGGGAAAGAAGCGTGGGATTTGCAGGAAGGGTGTAGGTAAGGCCCATAGATGCCCATGTCTTTTGCAGCAACAGCTGTATATTTCTATGTATTTTGGTGAGACATTTGAAACCTTCCACCTCTGAGAGAGGTGTCAGGACAACATTAATATTTGTTGTACAGCCAATTGTAATTAACAGTTTAGATGTCCAGCGGACATGTGTGCGACATGGACAGCTATGTATGGGGCGTAATTTTTTTGTGGGACAGAGTGCCCTTTTTTTTTTTTACAGGTGAGAGTGGTATGACAGGTGAAGGAAGTCGGTAAAGCTGGGGAGGTAGGTTGGGTAGGTTAACAGACAAGACAGACAAGACGCATACAGGGACGGTGTATGACACACGTGGGGGTTACACAATTGACGAGGACGGAGGTTGGGATATCCGAGATGCACGAGCCCACAGATGGCAACAGTGGAACTGATATCCCCACCCATAGGCAGTTGCCACTGTTCCTTCACAGCCCAGGACGGGGCTGTGCTGGGGGCTGTGTAGGTGGGGCAAGGGCCGGGGCCGTTAGCTGTGCCACACGAGCCTCGAGCTGGCGTAGGGGTCCAAGAACAGTGTCTTGGATCTCCCTACGCACCACAGACCGGACACCGCGGAGGGTGAGTGGACGAACCCCTCCGGCCACACTTGCAGAGGGGGGACGGGCCCCATCCCCTGCAGCGCTTCCACCCGAAGGTGGCACAGGGCCACCGGAGGGGGGTCCGGCCTGGGCACTAGTGCCAGGTGCAGTCGCCAGCTGAGGTGGGAGAGGTGGGTCCGCTGGGACCTGCCTTCCCAAGCGTTCTAGGTTTGTGAGTAGTTATGTTAGTTTGGGTTAGTGGCATTTTATTCCATTCAGATTAGTTGTTGGGCCTCGTGAATATGGACAAGGAGCCAGACCATGTATCTGGACTCCTCAACGCCCCAACGCTGTGCTCGAAAGCAACGTCTCTCACCTACTCCACTCATGCTGACTGCAAGTCTGTTCTACAATCAGTTATGCTGTGTATTCCTGCCTATGGGGCTTATATATGCCGCTTTTCCCGCACATTTCTCTGATTGGCCGTTTTGGAATTGTATCTACTTCACTGAAAATGCTTTCTCATGCTCCATTCTGGGTTTTATCCCATATACATGCTATTTCTGCATTTCTAGGTATTGCTGTCATGGCCTGGTGGTTTAGTTCCTTGACTCTAGTGCATGGTATCCTGGGTTTGAATCTGGCAACTGATTTTTGCTTTTCCTGACAGAAATGAGTTGAGGACCTGTCAATCAAACATGCCAAAAGCACTTTTAAGCACTTTAAACCTGTTCTGCGCCCCTTTGCGCGGAGGTAACGCATGCGCACTGGCAGTTAGCCTGTGGGAGCGGCGCGCAAACGGTGTGCGCTGGGATAAATCTTAATTGGCTAGCGACACACATGTTCAGCTAATTGCACACAGTTTCAGCCTGTTTACCTGCTGCTTGGCAACGGGCACGCAGTTTGCAGCTTTTTAAACACTACTCAGCTACGGGCACTCTGTCTCACGGCAGCTTAGCTATCAGTACATTTCTGACTATTTTTATTCTTATGTTACTTCAAAATGCTCTATTTCATTCCATTTTACAAAAGGGAATACATTTACATTTGTACAATACTGTCAGGGGGCTTTTTAGTGCTTATTTACAAAAAAAAAAGGTTGTTGTAAGGGCTCGAACCCTGCCTGCCTACTCTTAGGGCGGCTACTCTACCGCTAAGCTATTATTTCTTGGCTTACTTTGCATATTTAGTTCTTATATCCTTTTCCACTGACTGCTAACTGTGATTGCTTAGTAGCACACCAGCACACAGTAGCAAACATTTACGGGTTTAACAAAAAAAAAGGTTTTAATTTAATTTTATGACATCTCTTCACTTTATACACTGATGGCCAGTCGGGGCATGTGTTGTATAGTGTGTTTATTCACATTTTCATGGCCTTTCTCGTGGCTGTTTACTTTCAGCCATTCTAGTCTCCGGGCGTGTCCACTTGCAGAGCTTAGCCTACAGACACGCTTCTACTCTCTTACACGGACCGTAAGAGTTACTAGTGTGATTCAGCATGCCTCATGCACCTCATGCATATGCATGACATGCTGACATCACACAGTTTAACTGCAGCCTCCGTGTAAGAGTTATAACTCTTACATGGAGGCTTCCTGAATCTGGCCCTAAATCACACTGGCAATGATCCTATTTCAAACCAGGTAAGCCCTTCCTACATTCTCTGGATATGCTTAGCTACTGTGCACCTTAATCTATGCATTATGTAATTGAAACAGACCTACTTCTGCCCTCTTACTTTTGCTTCCCTGTTTAAATGTTTAAATGTATGTTTATTGTACAGTAAAAACTATTTTTTATACTGAATGTTGTATTGTAACTGTATAACTTTCTAAGAATGTGTTTAACTGCTTGTTTACTAACCTGGAGCTTTTCTCCCCGGGCCTCCGCTGAAAATGGACATGTATCCAGTCGGACTCTCCCGGTTAACAAATGTAAAATAAAATAAAATAAATAAATAAAATATGTAAGTGAATCGGGCATGTTTCTCTAATGTGGATGAGGTGCTCACCGTCATCTAGGTGGCTCACACTGTGCAGTAAAACTCTGAACTGCACACCTTTCCTGAGTATCTGTGCCAGCGTTCCATCAGTCTAACTCACTTTCACACCAACTTCCAGAGAATGAGTGCCACAATTCTGGTGTAAGGGCATGCTTTCTGAACTCTACCCTGAGCCCACTATAGATTTCAATATTTTAGTTTTCCCTCTCAAAAAAGTTTTATCCTGATTCACACAACAACAATGAAAACTGTCCTTAATATAAACCAGTGATGCAGTGTGCTTTAATGAATACTTTAACATCTTTAATTAATATATTTATTTGTCTTCTACAAATTTGAAGCATGGGTACCTTTTCAATTCTTGAATTTTCCATCTTTGCTAATTTTCTACAATGGGAAGCATGGGGCACCTTTATTTCATTCTTGAAATCATTGTTTTGAGAATTGTTTCTCTTTCTTATATTTTCATACCACGTTTTCTCACATCAGCACAATTGTTTCTTTCTTACATTTTTATATCATTTTTCTGACATCAGCAGAATTATTCCTGGAACACACTGGCTTTCCAGTTTTCTTCTTCACAATACTTTCATGCTCATGTACTTTGGCCTGTTTATTTGAAGTACCAAATACTAAGTCAGTGTGCAAGTTCTCCTGTGGAGTTTGCCCCAAGTATTGTAATTGTTGATAGCACTGCACTGCCAAGTTCAGTGTGTCATCCTTTCCTTGTGACAATACTTAAAAACATTTTTTTCACATTATTCCACCAACTTTTCAGAAGGAGTGCTTCTTGAAGATCATAGCCATGAATTTTAGTGCTGGTGTTTAGAAAGGAGCTGGACTTTTATGATTTTATTGAGGCATTTGTGTTTAGGATTTAGGTGTGGAAGATTATATGTAGAACTAGACACACTTCTGATCAGTCAGAGGATGATTGACATCAACTATCTTAATTCAGGCTCTAAACATCCACATCATCTGTAGACTGATGACAAGCCTGGTCTTTGGCTCTGTGGACTGTCTAAGAGCTTAGAAGGAGAAAAAAGGTTTGACACCAAAGTCAGCCAATATTTAACAAAATTGTGGGAAAGGAGTCACTTTTCACAGGGTAAAATGTGGAAGCAAAAGTGATGCTTTGTGCATGAAAAGGTGGTTGATTAATGGATTGTTGACTGGCTGGATGGATTCATTGTTGGTTGGTTGTATGATGATGTGAGGTATTGCCATTTGTGCTGGGAAGAATAGGGCAGTACATGTGTAGCATATGCCAGCATAGTTAGCTGGAGTTTTGTAAAGTATTTTGTGTCATTTGACTATCATACTGATTTGTACATATCCTTGTGTTAAAAATGTATCAACAGTATTGTTATAACTGATTAAATGTATATGTTTAAATAGAGAATTCTAGAAGGGCAGAGTACTTTTTGAAATTGTTCTATCATTTTCAAATGCTGCAACAGATCTTAGCAAAGTTCTGAGTGTGTATTGTACCAGAGTCAGGTGATCAAATGTGATGCTATTCTATAATTAGCAGTGAGAGAATGGAATTCTCACAGCAGTTGGTTTTGTTTTGAACCTGATAGAAATATCTGTGTCGGTTATCACAGTTCAGTTGAGTTGAGTTCAGTTAGTTAGAAGCTCATCACCTTGCCTTGTGGAAGTAAGCATTTCAGCATCCTATCTTTCTTTGTTGTATTAATTAAGTTAGCTAGGGAACAATTATTCTTTAGACAGTCAGGAAATACAGTGAGATTAATTAAGTATTTTTTTTTTTGCATCTGTGCGAATCTGTCCAACTGTTATTTTTTATTTCTCCTGTGATTGCAACACTGGTGTTTATTGTACTTAGATGTTTAGCATTCTCATGCTTTTTATTTATTATTTATCATTAAATATGTTATACCTTTCATTGTGGCTGGTCTTTTACAGAATACTTTTAGCATTTTGAGAGTACTTGTGCTTACTTTAGTGATGCCGTGGCCACTCCAGAAAGCCTTGCTGCTTCGGTTACACTCTACCATTTATATCAGTTTTGCTTTTACTCAGTATAATTAGATATCCTTGTAAGAGCCTTAGAATGGCTGACTGCTGGCAATGTGGTTACCTTATAGTCTGGGCAGGGGGTGCACAGCTAGTAAATCTGTGTCAGCCTTTCCCAGGATTGTGTGTGTATGTGTGTCTATGAAAATCAAATACCCAGGTGTGAGTGTGTCACCTACTTGGAACAGAGACACAGTGCTCCAAAGTGAGTCTTGTTTGGGATCTGTAGAGAGTGTCCAGTCCCAGGTCTGGAGCTTGTTCACAGTGTGCTCTTGGGAGAAATTATGCTTGATGCAGAGAGCTGCATCTGAAATATACTGTGTAAATCCATTCATGCTTTTAGTGGCTGTCTCTCACCAGTGTCAGTGGTGAGGATTGAGGTTCCTTAATTACTGGCCTGGGGTAAAGAGGCCATCACAGGTTGGATGTTTGATAAACACTACTGTGTTAGAAAGGGGACAGCTAATATATTTTAGAAATAAGACTAGGACTAAAATGTATGTTGTTTATGATGGGCTTTGACATATGGGAGAGAGGGAAGCAAGACGAATATCTGTCTGGTATTTTAGCAGCAACCACAGAGAACCTATGACTAGTAGACTCCCGAAAGAGAACAAAACTACATAGTCTGTATACAGCAACATCAGTCTCACATACGTGAAAGTTCCCAAAAGAACCAAATTCTGACAGTAACCAATAAATTCTACCCGAATATAGAAAAAAATAGCACACAGACTTTTTGACACAGTTATTTTCACAGAAGCATTGCTGCATTGGGGACATACTTCTGTGGCAAGACATCTATGAAGCTTTTGGCACATTGACCACATCTTTTATGTGCATCTGCTTGAGACCACATGGGAAGTACCCTGAAGCTTTGAAAGCTGGCCAGTGATCATATTCTTAGCAGGATATACTTTAACTCATATATCTTAGGCTACTGCAACAGTGATCTAATTTTGAATATCACATAGACAGACTCCTACAGGCAATGACCAGATATCAGGATTGTACAATACTGTCAGAATATGTGAGATGGAAAACTTAACATAATCAATCATCTGCTGCCTAGAAAATTTTATACAGGGCTGTACTGTAAAACCATAAATTGCTGTTGTTATCCCTGTCATTAAGTTAACAGTGGTCAGCAGAACAGTGTCTCTTCTTATTGTCAGTTTGGTAGCAGGGGAAAATATAATATACTGGTTAAAAATGAATATTATGTGTTATCCATTTAACACTGAATTGCAACTTGACAGGAAAACTATAATAATTAGAGGAAGGTAATCCCAAATAATTTTTTTGAATGGGTTAAAAGAAGAATAGTTAAACGGCAACAATCTGGTCACCTGTGATTTGATTTTATTAAGTTACAGGGTTCTGTAAAGATGAGTTCTGATATCATGAAGGTAGGAAGTTGGCATAATGGTTAAGGTGTTTACTTTACAAACACAAGGTCCAGGGTTTGATTCTCACATGTGGTAATTGGCTAGGCTTAATATGTCCCTCAAGGGGAGTTAGCCTAGTCCTAATCTTTGAACTTATGAACCTATATAAGATGAAAGGCATACTTGTAAACTAGAATACAAGTAGTTAGGAGGATAGTTTCTAGAGAGAATATAGGCAGCAGCAGCAGCAATGGCAGAGGCTGAGTGATATCCAAATAAGGAATAATCTGTATTGTTGAGCCAAAAGTCAGTTTTTGAAGCAGTACTCCTGATATCCCTATTAGTGGCATAAACACAGGTGTTTCAACAAGCTTGACATATTTATAGGTAGTAAGAGGTTGGGTCAAAGTGTAAAAGTAGTTAAGCACCTACAGAAGTCTTAAGAGTTTTAAATATGGTGCATGATTTGGAGGATATCTGGTATCATGTCACCAAGGTGATCCCTGTGGGTCGGATCATGTCTATCCAATCTAAAAAAAAAAAAAAAAAAAAAAATCCTACCCACAATTCACTGCAGCTCGAGAGATTAGACATGAAGAGGCTATGTGCACATGTGCAGTGAGCACCATGCTTATGCTGAGAATAGAAAATAAAAGTGAATAATTCCACTCATTTTTTGGCTTGTTCACTCATTTTAACACTTGTAGAAAGTATCCCATCATGGTATGGTGTCATAACGTGAACTTTTTGACGTAAACAGCCTAATTGACCACCACCAGTGTCCTAGAAGGTGAGAAATATGCTCCAGAGAAGCAGAAACCATATCAAACTGCCACAAACAATGCTTCCGGTGAGTTTAAAGCCATTTTGGTATGATAATAGCTCCAGCAAATCCTCAACTGATGAAAAAGAAGCTAAAGAACCACTCAACAAAATAATGAAATGTGTAACTGGTGGGAAACCTGGATATAAAGAGATGTTCTTTTCAATGAACTGAGTAAAAAGGGAGCCGATTGCAGTTTTGGTTCTGTGTACTCTTGGATCTTATACATAATTTGCTGAGTAGAATCGTAATTGTGAATGTGTTTGGTGATTTTGGACTCCAGGACAATGGCATTCCCTATTTATGCTGAATTGAGCTGAATTTAACTAAATACAGGTGATTGGTGCTACAGAAAAGGTTACTGGACCTACAAATTAGTGAGTGTTTATGGTGCCAACATTTAAATAAAATAGCAATTTTTGAATATTTGTTGATAAGGAGACTGAATTATGTAGTAACAAGGGAGAGGTTTATCTTTCCAGCTTTTCAATACATAACTCCTATGTTAGTAGGGGCAAATGTGTTCACCACATTAGACTTGTCCAGTGAGGTTTTATAAATATCCCTAGATCCAAGCAGCAGAAATCTGACAATAGTTATCATTCTGATGGGGAGATTCTGTTTCAGATGGATTCTCTTCAGGATCACATCTGCACCTGAAATTTTCTAGTGTGAAATGACCACAGTTAAGAGGCTGTGAGGGTGCCATGTTCATGATGGATGACATCTTAGTGTTTAGGCCTAATAAGCATGTCCATATGAGAGACCACAGATCATACTTCAGGCTATTAAAAAAACAGGGCTCAAGGCATAGCTCTCAACCTTCCATCTCCAAAATGAGGAACACTCGCCTTCATAATGTGGAACAAATGGGCAAAATGTGGAACACATACTAATGGCTTGCTAGCAACTTCAACTAGGAAGGTCATAGGATGGTTAAAATGTGCTGGTTTTACATATGAAGAAGATCCTTTAATGAATTAATATGATTAATTTATATTTACCATGCATTTCACTTAAAAAAATTCCTAACACTGAATGTGTGACAGACTGTTTCAATGTGGAACTTTGAGGAACTTCGAGGAACATGAACTTTTTAAGACCCCAAATGAGGTACGTTCCTCATAATGAGGTACACTTGAGAGGCATGGCTCAAGGTAAAGAGAAATGCTGCTTTGGCAAAATTGAAATTCAGTATTTTGGACATTGTATCAGTGGTGATGGCATCAGGCCACATACAAGCAAAGCATAGACTAAGGCTGAGTTACACCATCCAGCACATGTGATTGAACTCTGACAAGTACTTTCCATGGCTAATTTCTTGGACAAATCTGTACCAGCACTGCCTACATGGTTCCTCCCATGATACCCCTGTCAGAAATGTAAAGGTGACATGGGATGGGTGGATTCTCAACATCAGGCTTTCAAAAGGCTTACATCCATGCTAATGTTTACACCAGTGCTGGTATTCCATAATAGTGCCAAATCTACAAATGCCAGCACTAATACTAACAGCTAAGGACTAAATGCTGCATTCTTACAACTGGACATTAGCAAATTCATAGGATCAGAGGAGTGTACCGGGCTATCCACCTGGAGGTCATTTCACCCCAATGTAATACCATAAAAAGTATAGAAAATACCCAGGATTGTATTTAGTAATGACTGCCCATGTCCAGGAGGGTTGTGGGCACTATGCCTGGTAAGAATTTACAGTGCCCTATCCACTCGTCCAGGTTTCTTTTGAACATTGTCATAGAGGTGCTCTGTTTCACATGAATTAGTAGCCTATTCCAAAGATGCAGCAGTTGTTGGGAGACAAATCTGTTCCCCCAGCATGTCCCATTCAAGTCACAGGCCATATGTAGGTCCCTAGAGTGGGTAACTCTAGTCCCATTTGATTTACGGATGTGCAGCAAACTCATTAGGTTTGGGTCTGGGATTGCTCTGTAAGCCAGGTATAAGTCTCCCCTAAGAAGCATATACTATACAGAGTATAGTGACAGGGACTTTAGTCAGTCTGTGTAAGGCACATGCCTGAGTCCCTTGATCTTCTTTGTTAGAAAGCTCTGAGGTTTCTCCAATTGCTGCAGGTGCTTTGTATGGTACATGCCAAAAGGTGCATTATACACAATTATGGGCCTGATTAGTGATGAGTATAAGGGTTTATAACATCCTTTGCTCTAGAGGTGATGCCTTTACTAATCAAGTGTGCTACATAGAAATCCTTTCTTACTACCATAGATACATGGTGACCAAAGTTAAGGTCACAGTCATCTTGTGATCCCAGATCCTTTTCCACTTTGTAGGCACTTAGGATATTGTTGTTGATTTGATAATGTGAAGGGACACTGTTTTTACCAAAGGGAATGATGATGCATTTCTTTGCAATAGGTGTGGATGTGCCTGGAAAATAGCTGTAGTGGCTGATACCCACTGAGTCCGACACCAAAGAAAATTCATAAATTCGACTGCCTATGCAGAAACTGTGATGCATAACAAACCCGTGACCACAAGCAGAATAGAAATTCTCAAAGCATTTTCAAATTTACCAAGAAGCATCAGCTGTGTCAAAAGGAATGGCCTAAAAAGTGGACACAGACAAAGCATTGGCTATGTACTTCACAATGGTAAGAACACAAAGGTCTTTTCTTGTGCCAGGCTGGAATTGTTGTGCCAAATTTGCAGAGAGCAGAAGTTCTCAGACTAATTTGCAACATTCCTGAGGGGTTGACCAAGTGAGACAGTCAGCAAAAATGTCTGTGTAGTAGCCATTTGTAAATACAGATATTACAAAGTGGTGACAATATTTTGGTTTAGTATAAATGTAAATAAAATTATAGCCTCTTATGCTTACACCATTGCCAAAAAGTAATGGGCAAAAATCACATCTTATCTATGTGAATAGGATGGAAAAAATATTTGTTGCTAGTACACTGCTACTCCAGAGACATTGAAGAGGTCCATTTGTTCACCAGCTGCTCATGGTTACTGTTCAGCAAAGGATATATCTGGAGGAAATGCAAAGCAGGAGAAATAAACGTGATACCTCAATTTAAGATAATGTTCTCCAAACTTCACTAAGAGTATGGATTTCTCCTTTATACAGGAAGCCCACACATCCCTCAAGTAAATGGTTCTGGAGAGAGAGAGAGTGAAAGACAATGAGAGCAGAACAAACATGTCAGAAAATTCTTAATGAACCAGATGCACAAACTGTCTTAATGTCTTACAAAGCAACTGTTGGGCAGACAGATCTGATGAAATGTTTCTATACTTAAATCAAAACTACAGCTAAAGGCTATTCTATATAAAATAGTCAAAAAATGACAAAGGACCAAATCTGCATGCCAGAACTTCTATGTCTAAAGGGATGCTATTCATCCTCTACCTGGTAGATGACAAGTGTAACAGGGGAAAAGTCTACTGAACTGAGCTATATGTGATCCAAACAAATGATAGGACTATAGTAAAGAGAAAGAGGAGACGTCCAGGATGTACTGCTAGAGAGACTAACTGAACCAAGAGGATTAATGTGAGAGCCAAGGAGGTTAAAGTTTCTACCAAGGAGATACTTGTTAAATCCAAAAGATCAGTTGCCACTGACCTGAAAAATGAATGAGATGAGAGAGATTTTGAATCAGAGACAAAACTAGGCTACGGCATTATTCATGATTTATCAAAAGGAGATGCTTCAATAAATTATTGGATTAGTTATAATGTATCTAACAGATGCTTAATGTTGATTACCAGAACTAAAGATAAGTCACTGGTGAAATTATCTTGTTCACAGCTTAATCAATACCTTTTTGCAAGATAACAGCCTTTCTGAACTACATGAAGTGGGCATGAAATAAGGCTTTCAGGGCACTATCAAGATAAGTGATCATTCCAGCAGCAGGTAAGTAGCCAAATTATTTATTTATTTATTTATTTTGAAAATTGCTATTAAAGACTAAAATGAAAATAGTTTAATGCTTAAGTATTCTTCATATTATTGTAAATTTGCAAAAGGGACATAGAAATGCATGTTTGCTAGATAATGAAAAGTTGTTTTAGAGCTGTTTTTTTCTGCTAAATGTCCTGTGATATACATACACATTGACCAAAAGTACCACATTTGTTTTTCAAGTGTGTATCTTGACAGTTTCTAATGTGATTCAAAATATGTAATTTAAATGTTAAATGTTTTAAGAGAATGTGATTCTTTTTCAAAGTAGGGGTGATGTGAGTACTTAGAGTTATCACCTATCCTACTTTGCAAGGGACAGTCCCTCTTTGTGCAGTTGTTGTCCTGCAATTTTAAGACCTCTCAACTGTGCCTGATTTTCAGGGATGTCCCTGATTTTGACTCAAATTTTACCTCTGTCCCTCTTAATCCCTCCTAAAACTGGTGACTTTTGGAGGAAATTTGGCGAAGTAAACTTAATGAATAATGGCAATAATTAAAAGCTGTAGATTTCTTTTACCTCACAAAATGTACAATAATTCATATGCCGTGATTCTGTGAATGTCTCAAGTTAATAGCACAAATATTTTAAAAGTGTACCTGATTGTCCCTGATTTTTTTTGGCTTTGTCCCTGATTCTGTTGAAATTTGTCCCTGATTGGATGAGAGTGTTAGGACAAAATTATTTCCTATATTTTATGTAACAGTGGCATAAAACAGTTATTCTATATATGAAACACCTAAATGTTATAAAAACAGAAATAAGCAACTAAAATGCTACAAGAATAAGCTTTTCTTTAGGCAAAAACGTGAAGTTCTGACCTTTGTATTGGCCGTGGGTATGTTTTGGCCTGCAAAAATCTGACGTCTGTACCAAAAATGTCCCACTTTGGGCATTTGAAAAGGTGGCAATACTATGAGTACTGTGATGGTTTCTGCAATTGGCAGTAGACTGATCACATTTATCTAGCCTGTAAGAGACAGGCTTATTGCCCGTAATGCATTGGAGCTTGAGAGACTGAGCAAGATTAATCTATGTCCTTGTATGTAGTGTGCAGTCATGCTTATGCTGAGCTATAAAATACAGCACATGCAAAGCATTTCTACATACATCTGCTGATCTGTGCACTTATTTAAACAATTGTAGAAAACATCACTTCATGACCCCCCCCCCACCACATACCTTTGGAGCATGTCACTGAATGCAGAAATAAATATCAGCAGGTTATTGATTCTGTCTGTTGGATGAGTGGAACCCTACTGATGAAGAGCATGTGATTATAACTGTATAGAAATGTGTGTAAAGAAGAGGGAAAGGCTGATGAGGTGGCTGAAATGAGAGCAATATGAACTCTAATAATTTTGTAGATGTGATTTGTTAGGACGGTCTAAACTTGTGAAAAAAGACCTAGGATATAAGCAAGGACAACCATCATTGGACATATCCATTTTCACACCAACATCTGTAACCGTTGTGCGCTATAACCTAGAAGACCTTGATTTGATGGAGAGCAAAGAATGTTGAAAGCCATGATAAAAAGGTGGACACCGGTGTAACTACAAATACATAAGCTTTGGAAGACAAGCTCTTTCTGAAGTTATGTTGCAAGGAATATCTGCATACATGGAACAGAACTATTCTCATATTCTCATAGATTGTTGTTGTTAGGTAGAATCTGCATAGTCACTGCACCCACTGTGCAAAGCAGCCACAAAGTCTCTTCTGCAGAGAAGACATCTTCTCTTGCCATGATGATGTGACATAAAGTATGATAACTTGTCTTTTCTCATGGAGCATGTCTTTTATAAGGGTGAGTATTTCTTCTGCTAATATATGTTGTAACCATACCATTGACATGGAGGAATAAAAATGGTGTAGCAAGCATTTTAAACTAGTGCTGACAGATGACAAATATATAAATTTTGTTCTATGACCAAACCTCTACAATGAACACTGCTGTGCAGATGTATTGTGTGAACTGAATAAAACCTTTCATCTAAAGAGTCAATGCTTTACTGAATATAATAAATGGCACCTTTGATGTTTTTTTAAAGAAACCATATTCTGGCATAGTATTAGCTTAGCAGCCTATATTAGAGCTCATTTTTATGCAAAACAATATAGGTACTCCTGTCACAAACTAAAAAACTACATCTATCCCAGTGTTAGAAACTAATGAGGGGGGACTTATCCTGATGCCGTTTAATGTCAGCCCCACTGTTTTGCAGTTCTGTTATAAAGGATGCTACATCTTATATCACAGCTGGGGGGTAGGACTGAACCTTACTGAGGCCCCTGAAAGTTCAGCAAGGTTTGTATCTTTCAACAAGCTGTCAGGTTGAGAATGAAATATTTTGGCTTAAAATGCACAGAATCACAATTCATCTATCTATCTATTTGTCTTTCTGTCATCCATTCAATCTGTTTATGTCTTTGTTACCTGTGTTTGACCCAGCAGACAGCAGTTCTGACTTTACAGTGTGATCCAGATATTTTGGTCTGTTAATGGGCATGCTTGGTGTCATAATGACAGACATATGCAAACATTGGTCTGCGTGCTGTGTTTGGTTAACAACTGATAGTTTTAGTCACTGTGCCATGTATATACATACACACACACACACACACACACACACATATATATATATATATATATATATATATATATATATATGCATATATATATATATATATATATATATATATATATATATATATATATATATATATATATATATATATATATATATATATATAGATTATATATATATATATATATATATATATACACACACACACACACACACACACACACACACAGACACACATACACACATGTATGTGTGCCACATAACTTGCTTATAATTGCAAGAGGCTTATTGATGTTTAATCTCTTGCACAGCCATGTCTGGTCAATATTAGTGTCACCTGTGGGCTAGGTTTATCAGGATTAGTTTTCCCCTTGTCATATTTATCCATGCGATTTTGCAGCAGGTTTGGTCTTGGAAGAAAGCCTTGTGCAGGGACATCTTTATATTACATTGGCTCTTCTGATCCTGACTTTATGGGCTTTCAGTGAATTATCTTTTACACATTGGGTTTGCAGAGTTTGACTGTATTCTGAAACACATTGCTATTTTTGTATTATTTGATATAAAAACATAAATTTTGCATACATTGCTTTATTGAAGACTATGTTTATATGTGGTAAATCTCCTTTGTGTCAAATATATAGAGCCGTGCAGTCAGTTATCAGTTGGATATTAGTGTTAGCAGCATTTGTAACAATGTTACAATTCTAACAAAAATTCCTCTCCAGACAGCTTGCACCTGCAGTAGATTTACACTGTATGACAGGAAAAGATCATTTGGCTTATTTTGTGAAATATGTTATGAGGCCTTTCAAGGAGATAGAAAGCAAAACAGAGAATTTAGACAGCTGCCATAGTCATACTCTGTTATGCTCCAGTTCCCAGGTGATTTATTTACTTAAACTTGCATTCAGCCAAAGAAGTTATACATGGCCAGAGGTTGACTAACTTACAGGTGTGTCCTCAGGGAAGGAAGATGAGAAGCAGGCATTCAATTACTCTGTTCAGGCAATAAATACTGTGCAGTCTGTTCCTCTCCATAAACTCTTTATTTTACAAATATGGAGCACATTCTCCATGTGTTTGTCCATCTTACTGTTAAAAATATTCAGAGTGCACATTGTGTGATATTCAGAGAGCTCATTTCAAAGTCTTGGTAGTTGAAGAGGCAGCCATTTTAAATATTGCTCAGTGGCTCAAAGCTGAGTTCAGCAAGTGTCATTTCATTAGCCATGATTTATTAAGGCAGCAAACCACTGAAAACAATACAAAAAGTATGTTTTGCATCTCTGTCAGATTTCATGCACCAGTCATACAGACACACCTATATACCCCAAGTATGCTATATCAAGGGGATATGAGGTTATTTCCATTACATATTAAATTAAATTAAAAATTGCCAAGTGTTTGTTGCCAAACTGTAACCTATTATGATTGCTGTCATAGATGTTGGACCCCTGTCAGTAGTCACGCACATTTTTTTTTCTTAGGGATCTCTTCTTTAATTTTATGTTTCTATTTTCTTATTTTCAGTCTATGCATTGCTTTAGTTTTTATATATTTTGGTCAATGTGTTTGTTACCTTATACATATATATTGTTAAGATATTTCTTTGACTCTACTCCATAGAGGCAGATATTTAAATAATGCCTTAAGAATTTAACGTCAGGTGTAGACTATAATATCTTATCAAGTAAGAAACCCAGTCACTGACAGTAGAATTAAATCATATTACTGAGTTCTGGATTAGATTTGTTAAGTAAAACTTAAGAAATGTTAAATCAGTTTTCTACTAGTAGACCAACTATAAGCAGAGTGAGTTTAACAGTCATAAAATAATGAGACAGAAAAGCTTTTTGTGTCCTGGAATGTAATGCTTATTCTTTTTTTTTTTAATGTTAAAGTGAGACCAAAGGCAGGATTCCCTTTCATGATTCTAATGCTTGAAACTGTAAAGCTAATAGCCATATACCAATTTAAGCAACGGGAGTAGGTGTGGTTTTAAATATGTAAATAATTGGTAATGGAAGGACAGCAATTTATAAAGGTTTACCTATGAACCATCACAGAACACTTTTTTGGCTCTCATTTGTTGAAAATTAGATTCAAAAAATGTTGGACTGAAGAACATAAAAAAGCACACAAAGAAATATTTTTTTATACCTCATACTCCCTTCATTAGTTTAGAATTAAAGCCTCTCTCAACCATCTGTAACTATGCTGTTTTAAACTGTAAGTTGAAGAATACAGTTCTGAGTAGGATGCTAGTTCTTGCTATAACAGGAAGGCAAATGATCCCTTTTACGGTGACAAAATATACCTCTCAACTGTCCCTGATTTTGCAGAGCATCCTGGAATTTGCCTCATATTTGTCTCATCCCTGGTAATTGTTTTGATTTTTCTGATAAATCACTAAGGACTTGCACTAAGTCACTAATTTCAGACATCAGTGCTTCATACTTTTTATTGTTCATAAAATGCATGCCAGTGCAAAACTGATATTTTATTAACTTTTAAGTGAATTAAAGTTGTTGTGTCTTTCGGCTTTTCCCGGTTAGGGGTCGCCACAGCGGAACTCCGGTCCGCTAATGATTGGCAGTAGATTTTTACGTGCCGAGTTGCCGGCCCTGACGCACAACCTTCAACGAAGGTACGCCCATTCATGCATATCTCCACACAGAAGACGCTCTAGCTGAGTATCGAACAGGACGTCTTACTGTGAGGCGACAACGCTACCGCAGCACCACCACCGAATATTTAAAAATGTCTCTGATTTTGACCCTTTGTCTTTTACATTATTTTTGGCTTTGTCCCTGATTCTAGAGCATGAAAGTTACCAGCTATATAAGAAAGTATAGCTTCTTTTCACTGCATAGTTGGGCAACATTAAACCTTTCCAATCTACAGATTAAAAGTACACACATATTAAAATAAATAAGGAATTTGGGAAATTTCAAGAGCAATTCATCCTTAAGTAAGACCTTGTAATATGCTACTTCAGTATTTTTAAGGATGGCTGATTTGTTGTTTCAAAGAAAAAATAAAGGAATGTCCATAGCCAGTAGTTACACCATAAGCGCCACACAGCAGGCAAATTCTGGTAGTTAAGTGCTGTAAAATCTTTATTCATATAATCCACAAAACAAAGTTAAGTGCTTTCTTCCTCTGTATGACACTTCGGGGACATCATCAGAACCAAATGAAGGTTCTGAAAGTGCTTAACCTTGTTTTGTGGATTATATGCATAAAGATTTTACAGCACTTAACTACCAGGATTTGCCTGCTTATGGTGTAACTACTGGCTATGGACATTCCTTTATTTTTTCTTGGTAACTTGTTTGATGTCCTTTACAAACAGATTTCTTTGAATTACTGGTGATTTATTGTTTCACACTGAACATGTGCATAAGCAAATTTTTAAGATATCAGTGTGACATGTATAAACAACCCCCCCCGGATTCTCTATGCCTTGTACAGTGTGCAAGATCAGTGCAGGAGCTCTAGCATGCAATATGTCTGCCGTGTGATCCAGGAACAGCCTGCAGGGGCATGCACGAGTGCTCCTGCACAAGTCCTGTGCAAGACTAAGCCCCTGTATGCAAATCACCCCATTTGCAGGAGAAAGCCATGCAGATGAGGTGAATTTGCAATCAAGGAAGCTTGCAACCAGCCGTGCAGGTCTAGTGCAATCTGCAGAAATTTACTCGGTTAGTAACCGAGTACATTTCTGCAAAATCCAAAACGGAGCTGTGACAGCTCACAAGGCTGCATATCATCAAAGAAGCATGCCAGTGGCCAAGTATAAGGCCATTGGCATTGTAAACAGCCAAAAAAAAAAAATCTACTTTTATTTTTTTTTTAGCCGATCTCGGCTGTTTAAGCATAGGGCAGTGGCGCCCAAACGGGATCAGGTAAAATTAACAAAATAAACCTAAGTTAAGCATTCCAACTAAAATTACTATTCTGCCATGCAAGTCAATGGCAGGCAGAAGACAACATGGCCAGTGAGTAGTGGTTGCTAAGGGGGGAGGCTCAGTGTGAGACATGTAATTATGCATTAGCAGGCAATCTATGCAAATGAGGGGAATGAGAGTGAATCCCAGTTTTCCCCAGCATGCTAGTCAGGTCCCAACAGTGTAAAAGTAGGAATAGCTTGGTGCAAGCCTAGGAGTTGGGTGACATCATGGGGGTTTGGCTCGGTTTGCTCCTAGCTTAGCACAGCTAAGCTAGGGGGTGTGTCTGACTCTGCCTAGCACTCTTTACATTGCCTAAGTGGGTTTTAAAGGAAGAAAAAAAAGTTAAACGAGGAAATAGCAGCTCTGTGCACATTTGAGCACTCTGTTTGCGCAGTATGCCCCTGGGCGTAAACAAGAAGGCAGTGGGAAGGGAAAACAGCAGTAGAAAGGTAATCTAGGAGAACTAGCATAGCTGGCAGGGGAAATACAATAAAAGGGATGCCAAATATTAAACTACATGTGCTCAACCATGCGTAGGGAGTGTACCATGTGCATCCTACATAGGCAGCCGTGCAGCACCACCCTCAATACTGGGACACCCACAAGGTAAGTGACTCACACATGCCAGTCAGGGGGGTTCACATACCCAACAGCAGTCACAGCCAGCAGGACAGGTGTAGACAAACACAAGCAAAAGCTGTAACCCCCCCCCCCACAGGCCTACACAGGTAGACTACAGCAGGTCAGGTAGTGAAACGTCAGTTCTGAAGGGTAGGAAGTCAGAAACTAATACTTAGGTAAATCAAAGATATGATCTGTAGTACACTGGTAGGCCTCTAGTCAGCATGATAGGTAAGAATACAGAATGAAATGGAGTACCTGACATACTAGTACAGTCATAGCAAATGTGTGCAAGTGTCAGGTTTGCCCCCCCATCCTACGTAGCAATGTAGTAACAGTCAGGTGTGCCCCCCCAATCCTGTGTGGAAATGTGTGCAAGTGTCAGGTTTGCCCCCCCATCCTATGTAGAAATGTAGTAACAGTCAATGCCAAATGATTGGATACCCTGCAGAAACAGTATGCTACCTGTAGGTGTACAACACAAAGGTCAGCACTGCAGTACAATCTACCTGGACTCATTCCACACAGTCAATATAGATGGGCATACTGGGCATGCTCACACACTTAGAGGAATGAAAGCAATGTCAGTCAACAACATACTGAAAGGTCATACTTGGCATGCTCACACACTTAAACACATGAAGGGCATGTCTGCAAACACCAGTAGACCAGCCATATCTGGCAGTTACAGATGTTAGTACAGGCACTCCTCAGTATGCATCACATATGCTTTGCACACACAGTGGATAGGAATACAGACCTATATCTAAGGACAACGCACTATAGTAAGCCAAAGGTAGATGTACATAGATGTGTGGAAGAGGGTGACTGTGACAAGGAGCCATCCAGGCCTGTCCCACCCAGCCCACAGCCAAAAGACCACAACCACATGAGGTTCAGATGTTACTCACTGTAGATACTAGCCACCGGTATCTGTCAGCAGTACAGACTATGTGGTGCACATGCTAGCAGTACAACATGACTGTACAAGGAAGTAGTCATCTAGCAACTGTTTACATGTACCCATGATATATGACCCTGTGTGTGCCTGCATGTGGTGTGTCAACCCCTGAATGAATGGGCTATGGCCCATGGCCATACACTGCCCTCCCCATAGCCCTACTATGACAAGCCTGCTGAGGTCATCCACCTAGAAATACACCTTTGGGAGCATTATAGCCCAGTAATCTCTGTAGCACACCCTATAACTGTGTACTACTGTAGTGTGATAAATTAATTAGGTAAGAGTTCTAATCCCAGACTTGGCAAGTGTGTGTGTTTGTGTATGTGTGTGTGTGTGTGTGTGTGTGTGTGTGTGTGTGTGTGTGTGTGTGTGTGCGTGTGTGTGTGTGTGTGTGTGTGTGTGTGTGTGTGTGTGTGTGTGTGTGTGTGTGTGTGTGTGTGTGTCTGTCTGACACTGTCTGTGTAGAGGGCAATGCTTTTTAGGATAGTCACACTCCCTAAAATTCAAATGCTGTACCTTGTCAAGGCTGCTGATGTCATCCACCTAGAAATATACCTCTGGTAAGGTTGTAGCCCAGAAATCTCCATAGCGCATCCTATAACTGTGTACTGCTGTAGTTTGATAAATTAGTTAGGTATGAGTTCTAATCCCAGACTCGGCAAGTGTGTGTGTGTCTGTGTTTGTGTCTGTCTGTCTGACTCTGGCACCGTCAACCACAACACACCCGTGAAGCAGTGCACACATGCATGTTAGTACTTTCACCCATGTCTGTGTGTGTGGTGTATGATGCGTATGACCACATTCACACTCACTACAACCACCATTGGCATACTGAAACATGCTGTCTGATGTCAGACATCTCCACATACCCTTTGCACATATAACCTCCGTATGACCCCTGTGGTGCATGTGATACCTGCACAGCACTGTGTTGTGGCAATCCCACTAGTGCTGAGTTGTATGCCTGGCCCTGCCAAGTGTGGCAATGTGTGTGCATCCCTGTGAAAGTGTGGGTGTGTTGACGCTAACAACTGTTCATGCAGATAGGCATGTGTACAACACCTACCACATAGCTGCCATATCCCTGTTGCAGATGTCACTCACCATCACATACATGTTCTGGGGGCTCCCCAACAGGTAGCCCATGTGGGGCGTCCAATAACTGCATGGACATGTAATAGCACTACATAGTCATCGGGGGTTTGATTCCCTGTACTGGAAGGTGTGTGACACAAACATGCATAGGTTTTACTCTCCGACCCCTCCCTAGCTTTTCTGTGCCTGTGTCTGCCTCTCTTACTCCCTCTCTGGTGGATGTGGAGACTTACACCTGCTTTGATTGGGCAGCAGCATGTGTATTTTAAGTGATGCTCAGGATCAGCTAATGGTCTCTGCATGATTTGCAGCCCTCCTCTAGCTGATCGCATGTGAAACAGCTTTAGTAACATTCCCATAGCCAATTGCATGGAAACACACACCAATATATAGGAACATCATGCTGGTGTTGGGCCTTTCATTCTCTGTGAGCAGGAGTTCAACCTGTTGTCTGGCAAACAGCATCTCAGATATATTGGGGTTTACCTCTAACAACATACACTGTGGAAACAGGCCAACACACAGGAGGGGGATGTGCCTGACCTGACTACAGACTGTAAGTGCTGCTATACTGCATTTGGAGTAATGCTGGTTTAACAGGGTGTGTGTGGATATGGCTGTCCTACATGTTTTAATAACTGCTCTGTCAGTGCTATGTTTATGAGGAAACCCCATCTGTAGGGTCATCTGCAGTTTGGGCAGTGTGTGGTGCCTTTTGTTTCATGTGTTATCCACAGAGCACCTATCTGTGAACTGCAGAAGGTAGTGTGAGGATTTCGGTCTGTAGATGGTGACAGCCGTGAGAGTTACTGACTTCATATCCCTCATAGGACATATGGTGCAACAAACCCTGTTACAACAGTACATGTATGAGGTTATAACAGCAACATGTCAATATTGGCCCTGTGTATGTGCCTCCAGCCACAACCCTGACAACCTTTGTACGTATGTCATGCAGTAAGGGGTGCAGATGTATTGTACACCATAATTAGTGACATCATATCTGATAAGCCAGTGAGATATCAGACTGCTACACATGTAATGTATAGTAAGGTTATATTTGATGACATAACCTGGACATTCAGTGGTTGTCTGTACAGTACTGAGGTCTGTGTACTTATGGTAATTGTTGGCAGTGTGTGTATTGTTAATATGTATCTTGGCCTGTGTACAGACTGTGGTAGATGTCATTGTTCTTGATCCTGTTCTATCTGATGTTACATGCTGCTCCACCATATGTTACCCTATCGGCTTACATGTCTGTAGGGCCATACACGCCCATGTTCCATACCACAGACAGGCAGTGGACCACACTGTGTAGCGGACCAGTATATGTAGGGTTAGTGTGTGGGTGGCACATATGAGGTTGGTGTCGAACAGATAGTCCATATACTGTAATAATATGCTAGCATGCCATATGTATCTGTGGCTGTGTTCACATTGGTTGTGGTGATGCACTTATACAAAGGTGTATGTTACTCTGTGCTGTGGCATGCCTGTAGAGCCTGCTATCTATGTGCAGGTACATGTGCATTCCCCCATAGGAAATGTAGGCCAGTGTTAAGTCAGTCTGCCTGTAGCCTGCACAGTGCTTTGTTACATGCCTAGCAGCTTAATGTACTTACCCAGTGAGATGTAATGTCCAGTTACATGCCAGATGTACTGCTGCATAACAGTCATGTATGTCAGACAGAGCAGTGGGATGATATATGTACATATACTTATCCAGATATCTCTATAGACATGCATATATACATATCAACATACATAGATAGATATGTATATGTACACAGATAAACACCCATATATATATATATATATATATATATATATATATATATATATATATATATATATATACATATGCAGAGCAATTTATGTCTACACATATACAGATAGAGATACACATGCACATATATCTATGGAGATCTGCATATATTTTGACAGTAGTAGATATATCAGAATAGATATGTATGCACATATAGTTATTGATATCTACATATATACCAACATAACTAGGCATTTCTGTACACATAGGATGTGCATATATATATATATATATATATATATATATATATATATATATATATATATATATATATATATATATATATATATATATATATGTATACATATATGTATTTGGGAGTGCTACAGAATCCTGAAAGCCCAAAGCCCTGAAGACCATCAGGGGTGAGCTGCCTTAAGGTATATGGATGTACATTACCATACAATCTACCTTGATTAAATGCAGGTCTACTGCCACCTGCCATACAGACTGTTCTGTTTGTCAGTGTGCTTGTGATGGTGTTAGTTGTGCCTTGTTATGTAACAGTTACATCCCAGTGTGTCAGCTGAGGTCTTTACCCCCTAGGGATTGTCTATAGAGTGTAGATAGAGGCTGGTGAACTATACACCTGCATTACTTACCATTGATTGTTTGGTATCCTGTGGCCCAGTCTGTCTTTACTATTGTACTACTTGATGGCCTTGGCCTGGACAGCAACATTTGTTAACTTTTCCAGACTACTGTATTAGTATAACTGTATCACAGTTGCATTACTCAGTTTATATGGATGTCCATGTCTAAACAGCGATATGACATGGCATGTACAACTGTAATATTACACAAATAAAGCTTTCCCATTTATGCACACCTGTGTGTGGTGTTATATCCTTTGATATATCTGTGGGTATATGTTGCAGGCAATGAATCTCATTGTATGGGTGGCTCATACAGTCTGCAGTTGGTAAGGTGGTAACTGTAGGAATAGTGGCTGTTCCATATTGTGTGCACGTACTACATATGTTACTTACTGTACATATCTCTGCATGTGTATGTGTAGTTACATATATGTATATCTTTATCTGCATATATATGTCTGTGTATATGTATGATAGGGATGCCCAAGTCGTGTCTGGTCCTGGTTATGGGATCTGCAACACTTGGTAGTGTATTGCATGGGGGACGTGTTTGGCTGTGGGGGGTATACCTATTCATACAAAACATATATTGTTTGGGGCCTCTCAACCCCATTAACGTTGCATGTGGACATATATGTTTTTATTTCCCCATTATCTACAGATGTATGTCCATATATGCATATATATTTAGACATATAGGTGTAGACATACATATCTATAGATGTAGATATTTGCATGTATATATGCTCATATATATTTATATATATGTATATATATATATATATATATAATATATATATATATATATATATATATATATATATATATATATATATATACATATATAGATATGTTGTATCTGTTTAGATATTAATATATTTACACACACACATACATCCAAATGTTGGAATACATTCTTTGTACTTTTGAATGACTGGGCTGGATGATATGTTTTTGAAAACATCAGGGTTATGTATATCTGACATGGCTTAGTGGTAAATCCCATTGGCTATGGTGTGCAGGGTCCTGGGTTCAAGACTTGCAGAAGCTGTTTATTTTGTTGCTGGGCAGAACACAGGCCATTGGATACATAATGATTAAGGCACTTTAAAGCAGTTGTAAGCAGGTTTGCATGGCTTTGCGCAGAGGTAAGCACTGCTAACTTCCAGTTACTGTTTCTTATACTCAGTTAGCTCCTAATTTGGTTAACTATTGTAGGCATTTCTTACCCCTGTGCAAACATGCTTAAACCAGCTTACTGCTGCTTAAAAGTGCTTACTCGCACTTACCCCGCGCTGATTTCTTTAAAAGGAAAGCAACAGGGGTTGATGGGAAAGTGGTGAAAAAGGGCCACAAAGAGGGAAAGACAGTAGGGAAAATAGCCATGGATGTGCAGAAAGGGTGTAGGGAAGGCCCAAAGCTGCCTATTTCTTGTACAACAGCAGCTGTGCATATATACTGAATTTGGATGTAGATTTGGACACTCAAACCCCTGGGAGAGGACAACAATAATAAGTTGTGATGCCAATTAGAACTGATTACATGTGTCCAGTGGGCATGTGTGTGAAATGGACATCTATGTATGGGGCAAGAATTTTTTGTGGGAACAGATTGCCCCCTTTTTTTTCAGGTGAGAGTGGGATTTAGGAGAAGGGTAGTAGGTATATTTGGGGAGGTAGGTTGGGTAGGTTAACAGACAAGACAAACAGGATGTATACAGGAGCAGTATATGACACATGGGGATAAACACCTTGATGGGGAAGGGTGTTGGGATATCGGAAGCCCACAAGCCCCCTAGTGGTAACAGTGGGACTGAATTCCCCACCCATGGGCAGTCACCACTGCACCTTCACAGCCCCGAAGGTGGCTGTGCTGGGGGGTGAGTTGCAGAGCCAGACTGATACTCTAATCGCAACATGTGGCCCTCGAGCTGGCGTAGACGATCACCAAACTGCTCATTGATCACTCTACCCACCATGATCCCGATTTGTCGATGGATGACAGGTGCCTGTCCACACCCACTCCCGCGGGGGCAAGCCCCATTCCCTGAGGCGGTTCCACCCGAAGGTGGTGCAGGACCAATGGACAGGGAGGCCCCGGGTTAGACATCAGACATGCTGGTGCCCGGTGCCATGGCCAGCTGAGGTGGGACAGGTGGGTCCACTGGGACCGGCCTTCCCAAGTGTGCTATAGTGCTTAGATTTTATCATCATTTGTGCATTAGTAATAGTTCCAGGGTTAGGTATAACAGCTTGCATAGATATTCCCATTAACCCAGACACCAGATATAGAACAGTTGCATAGCCAACAGAACACATGCATATATGGGACCACAGTGGTAATAAGAACAGCATGCAGGTACATTGATGGCACCATGCCACCAATGTTGGAATAATTCAATATAGCACATGCATGGGAACCATCAAAATATTTATCAAACAATTGGATATTATCAGAACATAGGTGCCATTACATACCGGTTGGGGTGGGTATGTTGATTATTGTTGGAGATATGGAGGGGGAGACAAAGATTTCAATTAGCAACTAGTATATTCCTTTAGTCCACATTACTTTCCTAGTCAGTGCTGTTATCTGTACCTTACAAGTTTTACTACACTACCCTATAGCCTTAGTTTGGACAGTGATATGGCTGTTGCCATCATTACACATGAACCAGTTGTACCTGAAGTATACACCTCTTACCTGGTTTACCTGTGGAGGGAATGTTTGTTAACACTAACTAACTGTACAAATACTCCCGGATTCTGGGTTGTTGTTTTGCACATAGATATCCAACTCTTTCTGCACAGACACTGGCCATGTGTTGACTACATGCTGGTGTGACGGGACATATCTAGAATATTGCCCTCTAACACCTTTAGTGACCTGACACACACATATACATGCTTTCCTACACAGTTATATTATGTAGCACAGTGTGGATGACAGTGACCATTGATACTTTATTATTCAGAGAAACTGCAACATCCACAATTCCCTACAATACCAGAGTGAACAGAAACAGTACAGGTTATAATGGTTTGTATTTCTCAGCACAGTGTTCGTATCCAACATACCTGTGGGAGCAATGTTTGTTAGCACTACCTGACTGTTGCCACACAGAGTTCCAGATTACACAATAGTATTATGTACATACCTCTCACTCTTACTGTACATACTCTGGTCTCAGCTTGACAACATGTGAGTGTAGATAGGACATACTTGAAATATTACTCTCCTAACTGTTTTGGGGGTTGCTACAGTGACAGGTGTGTTCTCATGATGTTTGACAATCACTTGTATTCCCTGTTTGCTGGCTAAACATCTGGGGATCATCCCATAGACTTACCAGGGGGACAGGCAGCAGATATGGGCACATATACTGGACATTCTGGCCTCATCTGTACAGCTGTAGGGTATGAATCTGTATGCAGCCTAATTCCACTCCCAGGATTCAGACCATGACTGTGTCTGCTACAACTTAAACACTGTCCATCACAGCTGTGTCTGCTATATAGATATTGCTGTATATCTCCTATCTGCTTTCTGTCTTATTAATCCCCTGTGCTTTTGCATTCTGACCTTGTATTACAACACTCATATACAGATTTCCTAGACAGTTATATGTTGTTGGACAGTGTGGTTGACAGTGATGTGTAATACCTCATTATTCAGAGCAACTACATATTATTCTTGTATTTCTGGGCACAGTGATGGTATCTGACAGACCTTTGGAAGGAATGTTTATTAGCACTACATGAATGTTCCCACACACAGTACCAGATTCTACATTACTATTATGCACATACATCTCACTCTGTTACTGTACACACTCTGACCACAGCTTGACAAGTTGGGGTGTAAATGGGACATACGTGGCTTCTTAGTCACATAAGGTATTGGGGAGCTGCTAGTGTGCCAGCTTTGTTCTCATAACTGTGTGTCAATCAGTTGTATTTCCTGTTTGCTGCCTATACATCTGGGATCATCCCACTAATTTCCCAGGGGGACAGGCTGATAGGCAACAGATATGAGCCACTTTACTAGACATTCTGGACATATCTGTACAGTTGTGGGGTATGATTTGTATGCAGACTACTACCACTGGAAGGATTCGAACTCTGGCTTTGTGTCCTAAAAAAATAACAGTTCACATCTCAGTTGCATGTGCTATACGTTTTTTGTTATCTGCATTTTCCCTGTTTACTGTCTGTGTGTCCCTCAGTTTTAGTAAATGACCTCTGGGGATTACACCTGTCATATACAGGCATTCCTACACATTCAATTTATGGTGCACAGTGTGGGTAACAGTGCTTAATACTACAGTGCTATTACATGATTGCATATCTACATTACCGTATGATACCAGGATATACACATGCAGTCCTGCAGTTAGACCTGTTTTGTCAGGCTATTACACTTTTATTGACTTACAAACAATATGAGACTCTTCCTGCCATATTCTCTAGTGTATGCAGTACTTGTCTTGAACAATACAGGTTTTATACAAGCAATTAATTTACTACTACTTTTATTTTTATTTCCTATGACACTAAATGCATGAGTATTACTGGCCTGCCTCGCATCGCAACCTCACTAGGCGACTGATGTGGGCCTCATGGTTCGCGGCCCACTCCATTGCAGCTGTGGGGGACATAAGAGGAATATTTAGCCATACCTATCCATGAAATACCTGAGCTGGCAATTATTACACACATACTGGGGTGATACTTACACTCAACTGGAACATCCCCTGCTGCTCTAGCCTCCTGGAGCCAATCCTCCAAGAGGTCCCCCTTATGCCGCTTCAGGTCAGAATAGTGGTGCCTGACCTGCTCACCAGTTTGGGGTATGCCAGTGGCACTGGTGAGGTCACGGGCAAGATGGTCCCAGGCCTCCATCTTATATTGGGAGCCCTGGTACTGGTCCTGCCATGACCTTGGACTCCAGGATGCACCAGCGCTGCACCTGGAAGTGCACACCTTCTCCCCTTATTGCCATATTGCCTGCAAGGGGAAGCTGCAACTAGTTGTAAGATGTAATCCCACCACTTGGGTTTAAGTAGGGCCGATTTCCTGCACTTTTCTGTGATTGTCTGGTTTTGAAAAGGCTAAGCCATGGGCAAACCTGCTTAATGAAGGTTGGCATTGTTTAAAAGGGTATAACACTGGGCACATTGTTAGCTGGCCTACACATTACTTACACCTCCTAAGCTGGCCTGTGCAATGCTTAGCATTGCTTACATTAGTCTTTGCATTATATTTGCTTTTTGGCATTGATTTCTTATTCATTACATCTTATGTATCTGCCTGATATCCATGATTAATGTGTAAGTACACTCTTTGGGGTCCTTGTGTTTCATTGGGGACTTCAACACTCTATTACAATTACACCTCACTTCTGGGCTTACTGCTGTACTCCAGTTCACATATTTATGTTATCTAGTGGGTTATGGAACATATAACTGTATACTGATTCCTGTCACAGGTTCAGTTTGGTTTTACTATGGTGAGGACTTGTTTGCTGATACCTCATTCTTCTGTACTTCTGTCATGGCTTGGTGGTTAACTACTGTGACTATGGTGTATAGGGTGCTGGGTTCGAGACCTGCATGGTTGTTTATTTTGTTGATGGCCAGAATAAGGGCTGTTGGTTACAGAGTGATTAAGGCACTTTTGAGCAGTTGTAAGCGGGTTTGCGTGACCATAAGCACTGCTAACCTGCCGTTACATCTGCTTACAAAGAGTTAGCTTTAAAATTGCTTAACCAGTGTAGGCATTGCTTACTGCTGCGCATATGGGCTTAAGCCAGCTTACTTGTGCTTACATATGCTAACTACTGCTTATTTGTGCTTACATATGCTAACTACTGCTTATTTGTGCTTAAACCTGCTTACTAGTGCCTTATTCATTATGACACTGACACCTCACATGTGCATTTACTGCAGTACTCCAGCTCATGAAAATATGCTATTTAGTGGGTTATGCAACATAATGCTTTGGCATTGAAAATGGAATGTGCTGCAGGTGACTTGAACTGGGAATGCCTGCTCATAAGGCGAATGCCCTGCCCACTACACTATTGTTATGCTGCTTCATTTGCATATATCTTCCTTGTTATCCTCTTCAGCCATTTAAGCTGTATTAACTGTAACTAAGCAAAGAGCACACTCGCGCACCTATGGTTAGCTTTAATCGGATTTTTAAAAAACAAATTAAGGGTTTCTTCATTTTATTTATGTATACTGTTGCTGTTGTACACAAGGGGGAGTGTTGGTGGGGATATGCAGTCACCTGTGAGCGGTCTTGCTCATTTCATACCCCTTTCTGCTGTTCTTCATTGCAGGGGCGTGTTTATTCTCAGAGTGCCCCCTGCACTCTTACACACTCCGTGTAAGCCTAGGAGCTCAGGCAGTGCACCTCATTATTATGCATGACGTGTTGCCATCTTGCTCCTAAACGGCTGCCTCCATGCAGGACTAAGCTAGTCCTGCACTGAGGAATAGTAAATTTGAGGGAAATTGTTAGATATCAGTGTGACCTACTGTAAATATTTTGTGAGCACTATAAACAGCAAATGTATAGAATACAGCATACATAATGACTAAATAGCGGCACAGCAGTAAAAATAAACATTTTTCAGTTGTTTATAATGAGAAATAAATGTATGACAGTTGTGAGAAGTTCTGATAGAAATAACCTAAAAAAGGCATGTATTGCAGAACAGCATGTTTTCATAGCGGAGGGTCTATAGTTTCTTCTCACATGCCAAAAGACATAAAGATAGGTAAAATGACAATCCACAAAGTTAATAAATAAATCAAATAAATAAGGTATTTTATTTTCTTTGCTAACAGGGTAAGTGATCTAATCTGCACAACATTTGCAGCCACATTCTGGGCCAAGTGCTTACACAAAAAAGGTGTTTCAGACATACACTTACAATTATAAGCTTGCTGAATGAAAACTACAGCATTAATAATCATACATAATCCATCTGTCAGTGCAGATATACCATTAAATCACACAAATTTCATCACCAGGAATGCGACTGTATGTGCCACTACTGAACCAGCATCCAATGGTGTAGCAATGGTGGGATGAACGGGGCAATCCTGAAGTGCTGTTGCTGCATTTTTCTGTCTGTACTGACATTTCTGAATGCCAGTACAGAAAGCAACTTACAAAGGAGGGGGCATGTATCTGGGATGGGGGTATGTGCTTCAGACTGTCGTGAACAGTCTATCTGATCTATCTGTTGCTACTTTCTTTCTTTTTTCCTTTTTTTTTTTTGCTTTTCCAATGTAGAGCTGGAAGAAGGTGTGAGACTAGGAGGGGGTATGTTCTTCAGACTGCCAAGAGCAGTCCATTGGAGTTGTCCTTTTGTTTTTTTTGGGGGGGAGTTGTTGCTTTTTTTTAATTTTTTTGATCTTCCAATAAAGAGCTGTGGCTGGGAGGGGCTTGTGCGCCAGACTGCCATGAACAGTATGACACCCCACCACTTGCCCAGTAATCAAGGAACCTCATTCCTCATCACTGACAACAGTGGGGGATGTACACACTGGGAGGATGACAAGTACATGCACAGTAAAGTGCAGTTTATCTTAAGAGCACACAGAGAATAGAGTCAGTCTGGGGCTGGCTTCTCCCTCTTTCTCCAGATCCCCAATAAGACACCCCACTGGCACAGCTATAATGTTGAGATCCCAGATGACTGGCCAAGCCAAGACCTCCAGCACCTTCTCTGTCCAACCAGTGCTTTGTGTCCCTTCCCAAGTAGCTGACACACACACACACACACACACACACACACACACACACACACACACACACACACACACACACACACACACACACACATGGGAAAGGCTGGCATAGGTTTACTAGCTATGCCCACCTTTTGCCCAGACTATAAGGTAGTTATTACTGCCACCAGCCAACTCTTTATAACCTACTTTAGTGCCCTTAACAAAGGGTATCCAATCTTACTGTGTAATGTTACTATTAATCCAAATAGTAATTTGACCAAGAGCAAGGCTATTAGGAGTGGCCCACACAGTGTCACCTAATAAATATGCAACTACTCCTAGAACTTAAATATGCCTCACAAATATCAGCCACAATGAAAGGTTTAAATATGTTTAATAATAAATAATAAAAGAACAAGAAAATGCTCAGTAAATAATCACAGTTCCATCAGAGTTCAAAATCAAAGGAAATATTTAAAACAACATTGCAAGACAGTCTCAGATAAATCAAGAAAACATCTAAGATATACTAAACTATATTCCTGTCTGAATCTAAGAGATATCACTGTACTCTAGTTAACTTACTTACAGAACAACAAGCAGGCAGATGTGGTGAGTGGATGTTCTTGTCAGGTCAAAGACAAAATACAGAATTCCCAGTCTCTCTCTTGGAGAGTTCTTAAATTAATATCCCAAATAAAACTGCTGGGTTATGTTGCAGGATGACATCACTTATTGTCATCTGACTTTAGTTCCCAAGCTAAACCCCCCATTGCTAGACACTGCCAGCATTTAGCATCTCCCTGTGAAAATACATAGACCTCAGATGTTTGCAGCTGCTGGAAGACAAAACAATAAAATACTTACAAGACAATGCAGAAGGCTCCCTAGTTTTAGACATCCTGTCTCCTTGCTGCATTGAAAACATTTTTTTATGGCACAGTTATAAAATAATTTAATTGCAGCTATTTTTTTGAAGTTGTGCAAGTTAACCCTATGTTCCAGTTTCTGCTGTTAAAATAAATACATTTGCATGTTTACAATAGTTTATGTACATTTCTGTTCTCTTCCAGTAGGGTACACTGTGGACACATCTCTAAACTGAGTACTCTACAACATATCTCTTCAACACACATGTCTATACAAACCATCTTATATGACATACAGTTATAATGCATTTGTAACACAAGCATATGAATCATGTTGATATTCATAAATTAAATATGATTATTTACAAAATTCCAGCTAGCTGGACTGGCAGTATCTTCTTTTGTTGCACCCCCCCCCCCCCGAAGACTCAAGCTAGTTTTCAAGTGACAATTGAGAAACAATGCTTGAGAGGGATGACTATCTGGGAATGCATTACCCCATTCCCTGTCTTGAGATTCCAGCTACCTTGGCATTGTTGACCCCAGTACAGTGCTGCACTGTCCTATCATATGCCTTCAATGCTAGGCTCCACCATAATAATCTGGGACTTTGCTGGCTGGCTCCATATTGCCATAGATCCCCCTCAGACTTTTCTTGCCTCTCACTGCAAATACTTAGCACCAGGGCCTCCCTGTCATGGTAAGATTTCATCATGTTAACATGGTACAGTTTGTGCCTGTCTTCTACCTAGCAGTTCTACCATGTAGTTAAAATCACTGACCTTCCTTACTACTTTGAAGGGTCCCACCTAAGCTGCCTGCAGCTTGTGGTGTCTGACAGGAATGAGAACCATAACTTGCTGCCCTACAACATACTCCGTAGCTCGTGCATTCCTGTCATACCAGACCTTTTTCTGCTGTTGGGCTTCTGCCAGGTTTTCCTGGGCCAAGCCTATGAGCTCCCTTATCCTTGTCCTGAGGTTTAGGACATATGCCACAACAGACTCCTTGTGGGATTCACACTCACCCTCCCACTCATCTCAAATCAAATCTAGAGGTCCCCCTCACCCTATGCCCATACAGTAGCTCAATGGGTGTAAAACCTGTGGATTCCTGGGGCAACTCTCTGTAAGCAAACAATAGATGGGGCAAATGTTTGTCCCACTCCATCTTAAACTGCAAACGCCATAGCATGGTCCTGGGTGTAAAGTTTAACATCTCAGCCAGACCATTAGTCTGGGGATGATAGGGGGTGATCTTTAGGTGAGTCAACCCACAGCTCTCCCACAGGCAAGCCAGCAGGTCTGACATGAAATTGGAAGCTCTATCAGTCAGTATTTCTTTTGTGAAACCTACCCTGCTGAAAATCTCTAACAAAGCATTTGCCACTTTTTCTGCCTCAGTGGAGGACAATGCCACTGCCTCAGGGTATATGGTAGCATCATTTACTACCAGTAGGATATACTTCTTGCCTGTGGAACTTAGGGTACTCAGAGGCCCCACAATATCCATAGCTTCCCTCTGAAATGGCTCTTCAGTCACAGGCAAAGGCATCAAAGGAGCTTTGACCTTGTCCCCTGCCTTGCCTACTTTTTGACACTGCTCACAGGTCCTGCAATACCCTGTTACATCTCTGGAAATCCCAGGCCAATAAAAGTTCTGCATAATATGTTTCTTTGTACACTTTATGCCCATATGACCTGCAAAGGGAATATCATGGGCTATGGCTAGAAGTGCCAGACAGTAGCCTCTGGCCACTACCAACTGCTGTGTTTTCTCATCCTCTTGTCCTCCCACAGGACTCTACTCTATATACAGTAACCCTTTGTCCCACTATACAGATCCCCCCTTCCACTGAGAATCAGGTGCCTCCCTGGCTATCTCCCTCAGGCCTTGTAATTTAGGGTCTGTGAGCTGAGCCTCTCTCAACTCTCTCTTTGTAACCTTTCCCAGCTCCCCTTCCACAGGAAGGCTGGTATTCTCAGTGCCTCACTGTCAGCCTGGGTACTACTACTCATCTCTGCCCTTGTAGTCACTCTGTACAATGGTACATCAGTACCCACAAGCAGTTGTGGTTCACCTTCAGTCTCACTGCTACAGGGTAGCTCTGTCCCTGAAGTAACCACCTCGCCAGTCCTGGCTGCAAGTGTGCAGTCTGTCTGTGTCTCTCCAGGCTACCAGACCCGCATGCTTGTCTCCAAGCCTGACTGCATGTCACTGTATGCACACAAGGTACTACATTAGCAAAATCATTCCCTATCAGGACAGCTGCAGAGATATCCTTACACACACCTACTTGCTTGCTTCCTTTTCCACCATTCCAATCAAGGTGAACCTTAGCCAAAGATATTTGGAATGGAGTCCTTCCTAAAGCTCTGACTGGAGTATAGTGCCCAAGCAAGTAGTGCTCTTCTTTAACCATTGCAAGATTCACAATGGTTAGATCATAGGCTGTGTCTTTCTTAGCAGTGGCCTCTTTCCATCTACTAAGATAGGATATACCTTCTTGTGGTAGTTTGGTAGCCTTGTTCTTTCCAGGCAACTCACTGCTGGTATTTTGTCATTTCTACTTACTGGCTCGCCCACCTTTTGTTCCCCACCTTGTCTCATGGACATCTGTTTGCTAATTGGCCCCACTGGTTGCATTTAAAACATTTAGCCCCTTGGCCTGGATTTGTACCTGGACTAGTGGCTTCCCCTGCTACTGGTGGACTCTGTTGGGGTAGTCTAGGTTGCCCACCATGGATTCCCTTAAACCCATGAGCAGCACTGGGTATCCCCTTCCTGTGCAGTGATGCCCTGCTTTCTAAGTATAGGTTTCCCTTTTTCCCCAACTCATCTGTGGTTTGCATTGCCTATCTGCCAAAAAGACTCTCATGTCCTCAGACAAAGTTTTAAAGGCTTGTTCCCTCACAAAAATATCTGCCAGCCCTTCAAAAGTGGTGACCTGATACCCACTCGCCCATCTATGAAAATAAGTGCTTAACCCATCAATATATTCACATGCACTTTCATCTATTTTGCGTTTATGCTCATGAAACTTTTTCCAGTAAGCTTCAGGTTTTAACTTAAAGCACTCTAACAGACAATTTTTGACAGTTTTATAATTTAAGCAATCAGTATCAGACAATTTAGAAATAGCAGTTACAGCTTTACCATGGAGTAAGGGGGACAGGAACCGTACCCAGAGCCCTTGGTCATCATTATACTGTTTACATACCCTTTCAAACATGTGAATGAAACTACCAAGATTATCCCCCTCTATAAATTGTCGAAGAAATTTACTGATCTTTGTTGCTTAGGGGGTTCTGTGACTTCCTTCCCCATTACCTCCATGACCCCAGTGAAGAGTCAGCATCTTCTTTTCATGCTGTCTTCACCTCTCATTCTCCTCAGTTTCCAGATGTCTCACTCTCTCTGCTACTTCTATTTCCAAATGTTTGGCCTGCACTTCAAGTCTCTAACTCCAGATGGATTTTTTAGTCCTCTGTGGAAAGGTTGAACCATCCATTTTCTGAGAGTTGTACCGCCCCAAGGCCAGTCTGCTTGTCCTCCTTGTTGCTGGTCTGTGATGCAGCTGTGCCCAAGGCTGCAATCATTTCTGCTTTAGTCAGGCTGGCATGCACCAGTCCTTTAGCCTGGCCCATCTCAGCCAACTGGCTCCTTGTCAGCTTGCCATACTCCTCTGCTGACATCCTTGCCTGATCTTCCTGACTAACTAAGCTAACAAAAAATAAATAAAACTATTGTGATATGAAACTCTGAATGCTCGCTGTGTGGCTGATTGAGAGCACAAATACCTTCTTCAGTGATCACTTTTTACAGGCTACAGGAGTTCAATATCCACACCACAGAATCCTAATATGTGGATGTCCCACCACTGCCGACCAGCTAATATGTGAAGCCCCACCACTGGTCCAGTAATCAAGGAGTGCCCAAGTAGCTGACACACACACACACATACACACACACACACACACACACACACACACACACACACACACACACACACACACACACACACACACACACACCTGGGAAAGGCTGACATAGGTTTACTATCAATGTCCCCTTTTGCCCAGACTATAAGGTGGTTATTACTGCCACCAGCCAACTCTTTATCAGCTACTTTAAGGCCCTTAAGAAAGGATGTCCAATATTTCTGTGTAATGTTACTATTAATCCAAATGGTAGTTTGACCAAGAGCAAGGCTATTAGAAGTAGTCAACACAGTGTCACCAAATAAATATGCAAATACTCCCAGAACTTAAATATTTCCTACAAATATAACAACAATGAAAGGTTTAAATATATTTAATAATAATAAAAGAACAAGAAAGTACTCAGCAAATAATCATTTACATCAGAGATTAAAATCACAAGAGATATTTCAAACAACATTACAGGACAGTCTGAAATAAATAAAGAAAACATTTAAGCTATACTTCACTATATTCCTGTCTGAATCTAAGAGAAGTTACTGTACCCTAGTTAACTTATTTACAGAACAACAAGCAGGCAGATGTGGTGAGTGGATGTTCTTGTCAGGTCAAAGACAAAATATTTTATTTATTATTATTTTACATTTGTTGATCGGGATAGTCCAACTGGATACATGTTCATTTTCAGTGGAGGCCTGGGGAGAAAAGCTCCAAGGTAAAAACAATAATATAACATAGATCTTGATAAACAAAGTTTACAGGTTCTGTTCAGCTATACACGTAATACAATAACACAAGGATTTAAATTACACAAGGTTAAAAGACCTAAATAATGTCACACAGTTAAGTTACAAATGAATTAGAACACAAACATAGAAAGAGGACTAATCAGGCTTTGAACAAGGACATAGCCAGTGTGAGTTAAAATATTGTTTGAGACTTTTCTTGAATTGCCCAGTCTCTCTCTTGGAGAGTTCTTAAATTAATATCCAAAATAGTACTCCTGGGTTAGCTTGCAGGATGACATCATTTCTTGTCATCTGACTTTAGTTCCCAAGCTAAGCACACATTGCTAGAAACTGCCAACATTTAGCATCTCCCTGTGAAAATACATTGCACTCAGATGTTTGCAGCTGCTGGAAGACATAAAACAATAAAACACTTACAAGACAATGCAGAAGGCTACCTAGTTTTAGAAATCCTGTCTCCTTGCTGCATTGAAACCAGCTTTTATGGGGCAGATATAAAATAATTTAATATCAACTATTTTTCTGAAGTTTTGCAAGTTAACCCACTATATTCCAGTTTCTACTGTTAAAATATATAAATTTACATGTTTGCAATGTTTATGTACATTTCTAGTGTCTTCCAGTAGGGTACACTGTGGACACATCTCTAAGCTGAGTACTCTACAACATATCTCTTCAGCACATGTCTGTACAAACCATCTTAATATGACATACAGTTCTAATACATTTGTAACACAAGCATATGAATCATCTAAGTGCTTTTTAAACTGTGTGACAGGTAGCATTCATCTGGTGTATTCAGTGGTGTGCTGTTTTAAGTTTACTTATTTAATATGAATCATGTTGATATTCACAAATGACATATGATTATTTACAAAATTCCAGCTAGCTGAGCTGGCAGTATTTCCTTTTGATACAGTCTAATGGAGCTGCCGTTTTTCTGTTTCTTTTGCCCTTCTGTTTGAGTAAGGGGGTGGGATGCTAGTTCAGCGACTGGCCCAAGGTACTGGTTGAGCCAGCTATGCATCTGCCAGCATCACCCTAAGTAGTTCTGTAGTATGTATACTGTGTATTGTCATTTAGCAGAATAATATATAGATTTCCTCTTACATAGTATGTATCAGGGAGAGAGGTAGGTTAACAAATAAAAAAGACAGCTGGGTGCACAAGTCCCAGGATAAAAAAGTGCCCAATCCCGGTATGTGCACTGATGCCAGTACTGGAAAGTTGACAGAATAGAATCCTCAAGATATGGAAACATTCCTATAATGGGGTTAGGCCAGGCTTAGGGGGAGGATGACACCCATGTTGTAAAAGGAAGTAGTAGTCCACAAAAATAGCAAAATTGATAGACAAAAAACAGCCATAAAGATAATAGAGTGGACTGTTGAGGAAAAGGGAGTAATTATGTATTGCTGTTATTATGCAAGAAGCCCAGAATTTCCACATAGAAAATATTCAAAAATACTGAGAGAAATTAGAGGAAAGAAACATCTTGCACAAGAAAAACTGTCAGAAGCTTCAAATGCAAATTTATGATCATTGATACAACAGAGTCATGAAAAAATTACATAAACAAAGAATCTTTGGGTCACCTGGACACGGGAGCATCAGAGGAAGTGCGAAAATGTAAAAAACAAAACCCAGAGATTTCTGAGAGGTATAAAAAAGACAAATGGACAAGGGAAAGGAAAAGAGATCTGATATGGTTCAATATTTATGCAAAGGAGAAAGCCAAACTGATCAATACAAAAAAGCAGCTGCAAAGATATTTAAAAAGAAATACAGGCAAAAGTTCCCAGATATGGAAAATTTCTCAATACAAAAAATAAGAGCACAAAAGGAGAGCATAGAACAGATGATTGGTAAGGCAGAAGTTAAACAAATTAAAACCGAAGTTATGGAATATTTGCAAAGTGAAGGATTTATTGTAGAATGTCTAACAGGGCATATCACAGCATGATAGCACAACGACTCCTCAAATTAAGGAGAAACAGTTGGAGTGGGACACATCAGAAGAGGAAATATGGACATAAGAAATCAAGAGATTTGATATTGTGCAATATTTATGCAAAGGAGAAAGCAAAACTAATCAATACAGAAAAAAACAGCACCAAAGATATTTGAAGATAAATACAGACAAAGGCACCTGGACATGGAAAATTTCACAGTAGAGAAAAAATATGAAAACAACAAGGTAAAGAAAATGAGTAATGGAGATGTTAAAGAAGTAGAAATTGAAGTTATGGGATACCTGTGAACTGAAGGATTTAGTGTAGAAACTCCAAATCTGGTAATATCACAAATTGATGGAACAATGAGTCCCCAAATTAAGATGAAACAGGTGGAATGGGAAGCATCTGATCACTTACCACATGATGATGCTCTGGCGACTTCCGTAAGAAACCAGCACAAAAGTACAGTTGGAGTTACACATCAAAGAAAGAAGCAGAAAACAGTGGCAACTCTGATGTAGTCAATGTTGTGGAGTGATGGGCCAGTAAGATCTCATATGAAGGAACTACAGATGATGCAGGATGTAGCAAAGATGTTCTGCATCTTTCTGTGGAATGCACACAGAAAACAGACAGTGAAGAACGCACCCTCAGTTTAGAAGAAAATAATGAAAGGGAAGAGTTACTTGATATAATAGAGATCGATAGACCTATTAAGATCGCTGAAAGAATTAGATTACAGAAAGTAAATAAGACCCAAAATGTTAGAACTCTGATAAAATAGATAACACAGTAATCAAGACTACTTTTACTTCTCCTGTCGGCTGCTTCTATTACAGGTCACCACAGCAGATCATTGGTCCACAGAACAAGTGTCAGTAGAGTTTTACAGTGTCTAGTTGCCAGCCCATTGCCCAACTTTCTTCACACACATGTGCACACTCACACCTAGAGCCAATTTAGAATATTCAGTCCACCTGCATCATGTCTTGGGAATGTGGAAGGAAACCAGAGTACCTGGAAGAAACCCACTTGAACATGAGGAGGACATGCAGACTCCACCCAGAATGCACCCCAGCTAAGAATCAAACTGGAGAACCTCTTGTTGTGAGGTGACAATGCTAACTGTGCACCACTGTGCCACCCTAAAGTAATCAAGACTATTAACAAAAATTCATGTGAAATAACAGACGTAAATGGGATCTATTACTGTCCAGCTAAACTAATAACAAATAAATTCTTTCCACAAAAAATATAGAGCAATAAGGGAAAGGAAGGCGAGAAATAAAATCCATCGTGCATGCATTGACTCGACAAAACTATAAAGCAGTTAAGAAGTGTCGGTGTTAAACGAATATAGAAGAGATAACTGATCGACAGAAGTTCTTAGGAAGATAAATGTGATAAAAGCAATGAACAGTATCAGAACACATCAGAATCTATCATATGCTTTTGAGAATAAAAAGCTAAAGACATCAGCACAGGCAGAAAACTTCGAAGATATGCAGATAAATATAATAGTACAAAATAAGCAATTCATTGATGACCCAAAAAGGTTTTATAGAGAAGTGGGAAACAAAGCAAAAAGAATAGAAGCCCCACCAAAAAAAAAAAAAAAAGCAATAGATGCATTTTGGACAAATATTTATGAAAATGCTGTTTAACATAACCTATAACCACGATGCTGAATGGATAGAAAAATTATTCAAATCTACAGGGTATGAAATGCGATGAAGTTATGGACAGATAAATTGAAACAAAATTAAGAAAAGCTTCTAAATGGAAAACCCCAGCCTCATATATACTACCTAATTTATAGCTTAAACATAATCTTTACACAAAGATTTACCTAGAACAGACATCATCCTGGTTAACAACAAGAGACACAATGTTTATTTATTTTACATTTGTTGACCTGGATAGTCCGACTGCATACATGCCCATTTTCAGCAGAGGCCCTGGGAGAAAAGCTCCAAGGTAAGCAGTTAAGATTACAGAATACAACATTACATATTGCAAATACAATATTTACAGTGGTTACATACCTAAACAAGTTATACAAATTCCAAAGGTAAGAGATAATCCCGAATATAAATCAGGATTAAGTAACACAAATATGTTGAATTAACAGTTTTAACTCATTCTACAGGAGAGTTAGTTAGGCTTGATACATTGACATAGCCAGTTAAGTGTCAAATGTTGTTTGAGTCCTGTCTTAAATTGACACAGGGTGGAAAGTAAAGTAATATCAGGTGGGATAGAGTTACAGGATCTACCTACAGAGTTGGCAAAGAGAGAGTCACTGCCTGTGTTATTACTTTTGATAGTCTGAACTAGTAGTCTGTTAGAGGATCGAAGCGGTCTAGGATTGTTATAAGGGGCGATAATATTTTTAAGTGCAGGAGTATTGTCCGGTTTGTAGAGGATTTTAGGCCATAATCAGTTGGTTATACTGGATTAGGCTGGGTAGTTTTAGCCACCCAAGCTGGTTTAGACTGATACAATGATGTGTCCTAAAAGGGTCTATATTAGAACATCGAAGTGTCAGGTCTTCGAATGTTCTAATATCGACACCTAGTAACCGAAAGTTGAAAATAGCGAATTTTTAGATAACTGAATTCTTTCCTAGGGAAAGAATTCGGTTGTCCGTTATTGTCGCTTCGCTATTTTCAGCTCTGTGGTGGAAAGTTCCAGTTGGGTTTAGGTTAGTGTGCGATTGTGTGGACATGAGGGTTAGGGTGGGATAGGTGAGTTAGGGTTAGGGCGTGGGTCAAGTAAGTGTGCGAATGTTTGGACGTAAGGGTTAGGGTGGGATAGGTGAGTTAGGGTTAGGGCGCGGGTGAGGTGTGTGCGCGATAGTGACGGATCTTAGGGTTAGGGTTTGGGTTAAGGTAAGTGGGTTGATAGTGGTGTAGGTACAGTTTAGTGTAGGTTTAGATGTAAGATGTTAGGTGTATGTGTGTGGATTGCTGTGTGTTTGGTGTGTTTGTGTTGTGTATATGTGTTTTGGAACAGCAGATTTTTTCCCTAGGAAAAAATTTGATGTTCTAAATTTTCGGTCTTACCGGTTTACGGTTACTAGGTGTCGATATTAGAACATTCGAAGACCTGAAACTTCGATGTTCTAATATAGACCCTCCTAAAAGGCAGTCCAGTGGCAAATCTGGCAATGTGGTTGTAGCAGATTGAGAGTTTGTTAAGGACAGGCTTGTTTAAATTAGAGAGTAAAGGAGTTACATACAGAAGAGTTGAAAGAAGGTGAGTGCGAGCTATGGCAATTCTAGCAGGAGGGGTTAAGAAGGCTTTTATCCTGTAACGTGACCCTAGTTTTTTATTGATGGTTTTGATGGATTGGTTAACATGTAAGTCTAATTTAAGATTGTTTTCTATGATAACACTTAGTAGTTTTGTAGAGGGGTCAGGGGAGATTATTGTGCCATCATTTGATTTTATGGTAAAGGTGAATGCAGTAGACCTATGTGTTGGTGAGAAAAGGAACATTTTTGTTTTTTGGGGATTTAGGATCAGACAACAACCAGAGAGCCAGTTTTCTATTGTGTTGAAGGTGGTCTGGGTAGCTGACCATAGCTCTGTTGGAGTTGTGGCCAAGCAGATCAGGGTGGAGTCGTCAGCGTATTGGATACAGTTGACTTTTGGGATGACAGTATAAAGGTCATTAATGAAGATGGGGAACAGCAGGGGCCCTAGTATAGAACCTTGTGGTACACCAAGGGTGTTAGGTAGGAGGTTAGAGAGTTTGTTTTGCCAAAGGACAGCCTGCTGTCTGCCATCCAAATAGGATTGAAACCATTGAAGGGCTTTAGTATCTAGACAGAATGCTTTCAGGGTGTGGATTAGAAGTTGGTGATCAACCATATCAAATGCTTTGGAGAGATCCAAGAAGAGGGCAGAGGATATGTTATTACTGTTGCGATTATGGTTTATGGTGTTGGAGAAGGCTAGGAGGGCTGAAGTAGTGCTGTGGTGAGGCTGGAAGCTGTGCTGGGTGTCTGCCATAAGGTGATTCTGAATTAGGTGGTGCATTAGTTGTCTATGAATACATTTTTCCATAATCTTTGCAAGTGGAGATAATATAGCTATTGGCCTATAATTGGATAATTCAGTAGAGCTACCTCCTTTGTGAAGTGGGATTACAGAGGCTATTTTCCAGATGGTGGGGATTTTAGCTTCTGCTATAGTTCAATTGATTAGTATTGAGATGGGGAAAGCAATACTATCAGCTGCTTTTTGTAGATATCGGCAGGGAGTTGATCAGCAAAGAGTGTAGTTGGTTTTAATTTTTTGATCAAGGTACGGATAAGTGAAGTGGCGAATCGCTGGAAGCTGAATGACAGTTGGTGTCTAGGGGTGGTACCCTCAGAGCCGGGAGAGCTAGGAGATAGTAGGCTAGCTAGGGCTTGAATTGTCTCAGTAAAGAATCGATTAAAACTGTCTGAGATAGCCTCAGGGGGTTTATCAATGGTGGCTGCAGGGATAGGGGTTGAAGTTTGTCCAGGATGGAGTAGTTTATTTAAACTTGCGCAAAACTTCTGAGGGTTATTTTGATTTATTTTCTGTAAATTATAATAGTAGTGTTTTTTGTCATGTAAAATGGATTTTTTAGTCTCATTCCTTGATTGCCTATATTTAATGTGACCTTGGGGGTCTTTATTAGTACGCCATAATGCCCATGCTTTGTTTCTAAGGGTGATTTTTAGTTTGGACTCTTTGGAAAGCCATGGCACAGTTTTTGTCTTTGTTCTTATTGAGTGAACAGGTGCATGAGAATCAAGAATCTCAAAGAATTTGTTGTTAAAGTAGCGACTGCTTCCTCTAAGGGGAGGTGTTTTAGAGTTGACCATTTACATGAGTTTAGTTCTTGTTGGAATTTGGCAGGGTTAAAGTATTATTCGTTTCTTATCATTCTGAGTAAGGGTTGTTGGGGTTTGATGGCTTTGTGCTTAATTATATGGGTGAGAAGGTGATCACTTAGTTCATCAGGGAGGATCCCAGAGGTGTACAATGGGGGGGGGGTGACTATTTATAAGTACCCAATCAAGTATGCTTTCTTTTTGGTTAGGTTTACCTATCCTGGTAGGGGTGGTTATAATTTGTGTAACTGCATGCAGCTTAACATGGGTGGTTGGGGATTCTGAGGAATAGGTGCTCTAGTCTATGTTAAAATCTCCGAGTGGTAGGGTTTCTTGGGGGTAGTGACATGATAGCCAGTGAAGGGCAACTTCAAGTGTAGATATATTGTTGCCTGGGGGAATGTACATACAGATGATACTGATACATTTATTTTTATTAAGTTGCAATTTGGTGGCAAGAATCTCATTGTTATTAATTTGAGGTGGTTGTATAACATCTATGGTGACATTCAACACAGATTTATAGAGAATAGCTACCCCACCCCCCTTCCTAGAAGCACGATCTAGCCTGTGTAGATTGTACCCAGGTGGTAACACTTTGTTGTTGCCTCCTTAACTCATTACATCCGGGTGATGCCTCCAGGTGCGTTTGCAGTTAACTCCTACTGACACCTCTAGGCATAAAATATTGTTTGTTCGTATTTGCATAAATAATTCCAAAACCATGCTATATAGAAGCTTTTAAAATGTTTCATCTTAAAGCTTACACAATAGCAAACTCAACTGCATTAATATTTGATCTCTGTCTAGTGCAGGTAAATAGATACTGTTATTTTTATGATATTAATTTATATACATATAATTTTCACATTTTTCTAAATATCTCAAAAACCAAGTAAAACAGACAGAATTCCTTAGCTTCATATGAAAGCTATCAACTGGATGAATAAAATGCTGCTAACAGTATGTGTGGAACTTGAGTGGTTGCTGAGATATTGTTAGTTGTTTACAAAATATTACAAGTATAATAGCTACTGTGTGTACTGTAAATTATAAAATTCAGTTTAGGACCTAGAACCTAAAGAATACTACCACTATAAAACAGTTTGTGCTGAAGGGTTTGCCATTTATACTTCTTTCATAATCCTTACGGTTGCAAAGCTATGAACATTTGTTTGAAATGTAAGGACATAATCTGATTCTGTCAAAAGGCTTAGGCTCCCCCATTGGAAGTTAACAGTGCAAACTTCCTGAGCCCCATTGGGTGAATGAGTTAAGACTAAACCTGTAAGCCATCCTAAAACCTAATAACCAATTACTTGCCTTCTGAGAATGTACAAATTATATACTGGAGCAGATGCAGACTGAGTTTATAGTCATTTAGAAGAAAATTCATTCATGGCAATAGGACAAAAGGGTATCAAAAGAAAGTTGTATGGAATAAAGGATCATTTCTTGCTCAATAAAGCCTTAATGGAGAATTGTAAAAAAATGGAAGAATCTAAGTATGGCATGGATAGATTGCAAAAAAGCATTTGACACCATCCCACATTCATGGATAAAGGAGTGCTTACAGATGTATTAGTTGCATTCTACATCGATCAATTAAATTACATTGACCATATAACGGTGGCCAACAACTTTGCAATTAAAATTATTATACCAGTGATAACAATTCAAAGGGAGATATTCCTGGGTGATTCTTCACCACTTTTATTTGGCTCACCCTTAACACATTAAGCTGTTTACTTAACAGATTGGGTCTTGATTACAATTTGGCTCCCAGAAAATAAACTTGCTTAAAGATTTCTCATCTACTTTTTGTGGATGACATAAAACTGTATAGTTGATCAGATGATTAAACATTCTCAGATGATATAAGAATGACACTGGGTCTTGATAAATGTGCAAAAGCAAGATTTAAAGCAGGAATGTGTCAGTACCAAGAAAATATTAACCTAGTAAAGGAATGTGATATAAAGGACCTTGAGCTAGAAGGATTGTATAACTATTTGGGAATTGATGAAGGATTTGCAATAAAACATGATGTAAATAAAACAGAAAGGAATACTTCAGAACACTAAAAGTGAAACTGAAAACATCATTGACATCTAGGAATAAACTCCAAGCTATAAACAAATTTACTCTTTCTGTTTTAACTTAGTTTTGATGTGATTTACTTGCTCCAAAATGTATTGGATCAGTTGGATAGAGAAACAAGAAAAGTGCTTCATGCGTATCAAATGATATATAAAAATGACTGTATACCAAGATTATATATTCTAGCTCTGAAGGGGGTGTGGGCCTCCTTGAAATTGATCACACATATAGATCTGCAGTCATGGGACTGCATATATATCTGTTGACCTCATCAGATCCAAACATAATGGTAGTTTTCCAACATGAAGACAGGACGCCTAAGTTCAAATTTTACAGTGTTTTCTTTCATTTAAAAACACAAGCCTGTATTTTACATTTATTTATACAATTGACAGAATTATGTATCAGATTATATTTGACTAGGCTGGCAGCCTTCACCCATCTTCCTCCAATCTTCACCCCCCTCCCCCCCCCCCCCGGGGAACTCAAGCAAGTTTTACAAGTGCCCCTTGAGAAACATCGCTTGAGAGTGTCAGGTCTATCTGGGTGTACCTCACCCCATTCCCTGTCTTGAGAGCCCATCTGCATTGGCATTGCTACTCCCACTGTGGTGCTGCACTGACATATCATATGCTTGCAACCCCAGGCTCCATCTTAGCAACTTGGTATTTTGCTGACTGGCTCTGTTTAACCATGTTAGGGGGTTGTGATCTGTCACAGTGAATTTTCTTCCATACAGATAAGGCTGAAGTTTTTGTAGTGCCCACACTATGGCTAGACATTCCTTTTCTACTGCTGCATAGCATTCCTCCCTGGGTCGGAGCCTATGACTGAGATAAACCACTGGGTGCTCTTCTCCCTCTGAAGAAATCTGGCTAAGTACAGCCCCCACCCCATAGTTTGAAGCATCCACCTGCACAACAAATTTTTTGCTAAAGTCTGGACTGGCTAACACAGGGGGTCCTCCCAAAGCTTCCTTAAGCTTCTGAAATGCCTGCTCACATGCTGGGGTCCACACTACCTTATCTGGCCTGTTCTTCCTTGTCAGGTCTGTGAGGGGAGCAGCTATGGTACTATAATTGGGAATGAACTTTCTGTAGTACCCTGCTGTCCCTAAGACTGCCCTCACCTGCTTTTCGGTAACAGGTGCAGGCCATGCCTGAATAGCTTCCACTTTGGCAGGTTCTGGTCTTATCTTACCACTCCACACTCTGCGTCCTAGGTAGGAAACTTCTGCCATACCCACCTGACATTTGCTTGCCTTAATGGTCAACCCTTGCCCTGTGTAGTCTGCCCAGCACCTCCCTGACATACTGAAGGTGCTCTTTCCAGGAATGGCTGTAGATAGCAATATCATCCATATAAGCAAGGGCAAACCCTCCTGCTCCTGCTAAAATATGATCTACCAACCTCTGGAAAGTCGCTGGGGCATTCTTCATCCCAAAGGGCATCTTTGTGAACTCATACAAGCCAAAAGGAGTCACAAAGGCTGACATCTCGTTAGCACTTGGAGTCAAAGGCACCTGCCAGTAACCCTTGGTAAGATCAATGGTTGTAAGATACTTAGCCCCAGCTGCTCTAGGGCCTCATCTGTCCTAGGCATGGGGTAAGCATCTGCCTCTGTGTGACTATTTAATTTCCTGTAATCCACACAGAACCTGGTTCTGCCATCTGACTTTGGCACCAGTACCACTGGGGAGGCCCAGGGACAGTTGGACTCCTGAATCACCCCTAGTTCCAACATCTACTGTCCCTATTACCTCAGAGTCTGTTTGACTTTCTCAGGCACCCTATAAGGGGCCTGCCTGATAGGCCTTTGGGGTCCTGTATCCACCTGGTGCTGCACCCGGTGGGTGCTCCCTGGTTTCCCAGTGAACATGCCTCCAGACTCCTGCAACACTGCTTGGATTTCTTGAACCTGGGTAGGAGATAGCTGCTGGGACATTGCTACCCCTTCCACCGAGATGTCAACCCGAGCCTCACTGAAGAGATCAGTCACAAGATCTCTCTCAGACTCCTCCTGCAATCCACTGCCAATGGTCAGTACAAGGGCCTCCCTATCATGGTAAGGTTTCATCATGTTAACATGGTACAGTTTATACCCCTGCCTTCTGCCTATCAGTTCCATCATGTAGTTAACATCACTTACCTTTCTTACCACCTTGTAGGGTCCCTCCCAAGCTGCTTGCAACTTGTTGTGTCTGACAGGAATGACAACCATCATCTGCTGCCCTGCAGCATACTCTCTAGCTTAAGCATTCCTGTCATACCACACCTTTTTCTGTTGTTGGACTTCTGCCAGGTTCTCCTGAGCCTTGTCCTGAGGTTCAGGACATATGCCACAACAGACTCCTTGTGAGACTCACACTCACCTTCCCACTCATCTCTAATTAAATCTAGAGGTCCTCTCACCCTATGCCTATACAGCAACTCAAAGGGTGAAAAACCTGTGGATTCCTGGGGAATCTCTCTGTAAGCAAACAACAGATGGGGCAAATATTTGTTCCACTCCCTCTTAAACTGATCTGCAAATGCCCGTAGCATGGACTTGATTGTAGAGTTTAACCTCTCAACAAGACCATTAGTCTGGAGATGGTAGGGTGTGGCCTTCATGTTCTTCACTCCACAGGACTTCCACAGACAAGACAGCAGGTCTGAGATAAAATTGGCACTTCTGTCAGACAGTATTTCCTTTGGGAAACCTACCCTGCTGAAAATCTCTAGCAAAGCATTTGCCACCTTCTCAGCCTCAATGGAAGACAAAGCCACTGCCTCAGGGTATCGTGTAGCATAATCTGCAATCACTAGGATATACTTTTTCTCTGTGGAACTTGGGGTACGCAGAGAACCCACAATATCCATAGCTACCCTCTGAAATGGCTCCTCAATCAAAGGCAAAGGCATCAAAGGAGCTCTCACCTTGTCTCCTGCCTTGCCTACCTTTTGGCACTGCTCACAGATCCTGCAGTACTCTGTTACATCTCTGGAAATTCCAGGCCAATAGAAGTTTTGCATAATATGCCTCTTTGTACGTTTTATGCCCATATGACCTGCAAACGGAATATCATGGGCTATGGCTAGAAGCTCCAGACAGTAAGCTCTAGGCACGACCAACTGCTGTACTCTCTCACCTTCAAGCCCTCCCTCAGGGGTCCACTCTCTGTACAGTAACCCTTTGTTCTAGTATACAGATTCCCCCTTCCCTTGAGAATCAGGTGCCCCCCTAGCTACCTGCCTCAGGCCTTGCAATGTAGGGTCTGAGAGCTGAGCCTGTCTCAAGTCTCTCTTTGCAACCCTTCCCAGCTCCCCTTACACAGGAAGTCTGGCATCCTCTGACAGCGGTGCCTCACTGTCAGCCTGGGTACTATTACTTACCTCTACCTTTGCAGTTACCCTGTCCAAGGGAACATCAATACCCACAAGCAGCTGCGTCTCACATTCAGTCTCACTGCTACAGCATAGCTCACTCCCTGAAGTAAATGTAAAAATGTGAACTTTATTGGAAAGTGTATTTGAATGCCACTAACCCCCGCCCCCCCAGGTGTTAATGATAGGGCGTCTTTTAACAGTCTTTTGATTTTTAGAAGGCTGTGCATTTAATTGCTTGGTCCAATTGATATTTTACTTCAGTATTAGGGATGTTTACAACTTCTCAACATCCAACATTTCAAAATTGTCAATAATGTTGTGACTAAAATTTGTTTATAATTTCATCTTTAGATGGTTTTATTATTTTATACATTCAGTTTAATACTTCCACCGCAAGATGGCACTGGATCTATTGATTATAAAAGGACATTCTCTGGGGGAGATTTTAATCTGACGAAGTTCACCTCACTTGTAGTGGACAAAAGTGATTGAATTAAACCTTTTGGGTGTACCGTGCACTTTCCTTAGAGTCCTTTTTTAAGTTTGTATAGTTGCAGACTGCATTTTTGTTTGGATACTTTGATTTAGGAATGGGATCCATTCCCATCATGGTATTAGAAACCAAAAAAATTTGGAGAAATTAAACCCAGATAAAAGACATGCTGTTTTTACACAAACATTTTTACTCACCAGTTGCCTTGATACAGTGCATCTGTTTGAATTATGGCACCATTTAACATTTGACTGGTCATCCTAACACTAACAAACTACATAAGCAGAGTTATTTATATGTTAATAAAATAGCATTCATATGTTTATGCACAAAAGGAAGATAAAGACAATGTCTGAGGCAACTTGTGAGGGTATGCAACAATGTTTTAAGCTAACGTGTGTCTTTAAATCAGTTACTCCTCCTTGCACAGAGCATGTGTGTCTTTATTTTCATCTTATGCTTGAGCACTGCTCACTTGAATATTCGCTGAAATACTGGCACAAGTAACTGGTGCTATTTTTATGACAACCTTTTCAGAGCGTGAAAGTTTGTATGGTGTTCTGACTAAATTATCCTCCTTTTCTATTTATTACTGAATATGGTTGGCTTTTTGCAATTATTTTATTCATCAGAGATGGGCAGTAACTTTCATTGAGTATTTTAAAGGTTAATTTATTTAACAGCATTGATGCCCTGGCAAAACCTATCCCTCATTCTACTTTCTTGAACATTATGCAGGTGTGCCCCCATTATTAGCCAGTTGTATGAACCAAGGTATTCTACATTCTGCAGTCTGTATAATGGAAATATCATGGACAGAAACTAGCATTGAAATTGCTAAACCATATTCAAACTTCAGTAACAATGCATTAATAACATTAGCATTTCTTATTTGTAAGTAGATGTAATATTTTATTAGAGGTCCTAACTTGATTTAAAAATAAGTTCACTTCAGTTTCTATTTTATTATCAAAAGAAAGGCTGTGATCCAGAATTTTTCCAAAATATCTTTGTTAAATTTTGTAAGGCATAGATATTCTAGCAGTGTCTGTAAAAGTAATGCTATGAATATTTTTATCCCTTTGAGGTATTCCAAATATCACCACAGTAGTTTTTGAAGTGTTAATGTTTAATATGCTGGTAGCTAACCAGTTCCATATTTGCTTGCAGTTTTCTTATAGTAAGCTGGCAAGGCTATTTATATTTTTCGTGGTCTGTTAAAATCAAATTCATCAACATAGAGAATACATTTTAATTGTGGTAGGTCCCAGGGTAAATCATTCAAAAAGGGTGAAATAGTAGTTACCCCTGGGCTGATCTTTGTGGAACAGATTTAATAATGGAACCTGTTTCTACATGTGCCATACTACATACTAACTAAATATTTTGTTGGTAAGGTAATCTGTAAAACATTAAGTGACTTTGTCAGGAAAAAGCACAGTCTGCTAATATTTTCAGTAGCAATACAAGATTGACAGTTTTAAATACTTATTGGCGGTCAAAGAGAATAGCTTCAGTAAGTAGTCCTTCATTCATATATGTGTATATCTGATCACATAGCATATATTTTTCAGTCATCACACTGTCTTGTGGTCAAAAACATGTCTGTCAACATGCATGTCATATTATTTTAAATACTCTAAAGTCTGCTTATATATAATGTCTTCAGTATTTTTGCCAATGGATATAGGTTACCAACCTGAAGATGCAGATCTTGCGTTACTATGGAAAAATTACTAGAATGTGTCACTGCTTGTTTTGCTTAGCTCTGGCACCAACACAGATGTGAATAGCACATAATCTGTATCCAAGAGAATGATATATTCAGAAAAAGGATTAATGAATCAAGTGGAAGGTATTTATACAGCTAAAGAAAATGAATAATGAAATAGAATTACAACCAAAACCAGAAACATACCACAAAGGGTCCTGCAGCTCTCAATAAAAGACCAAAACAAGACTCACAGAAGACCATGCATTTAAGTCAAAGGGACCTGTGTTCTCGGGAGTATTATGTCCATAATAATTACAGTTGGTGGAAAAGTTTGTACCTGTCATCGCACAAAAGTTCTGCATAGACATAACGGCCCCTTCTTCCAGCCGTAGTTGTCATTCACAAGGCTTCCTGTTAAAATCCTTCCTGGTTACAGGGTATACCTGAAGACTCAAAATTCAGGTTAGTGCCAATAGGAAAAAATGCCAGAGATTGACTCAGTAACTCAACCAATTGCATGGGTTCTCTGACCAGGTTGCTATGGTTACCCTATGACTCACTAGTCACCATGTCTGAACCAGGTCCCTTTGACATGTCTTAAACCAGATTTTTCATCTAATTGCAATACAGACTTTACATGGACAAATCTATTTTCTCAGTGATTTCAGTATGTTTGAATACTTTTGTGGTGGATTCTGTTGAGCGGAATCTCTGTACACCTCTAGAGATTTCTTCAGTTTCAATGATTCAGTGGTCACTGCTGTGCAGAGAAAAGCATGAAAGATCGATAAGGAATGGCTCACCTCATATAGACATGGGTTGTAAAGAACCTTATTAATGAAAATAAAGAAAATAATAGTCATGGGTGTAATAGGATGTATTTATTGTTGAAAGCATTGAATATAACATAAAGGTGCAAACTAGTAGGAAGCGTGAATGCTTAGCACAATATTAGCTGCATAACTGAAAAAGAAATATAAAGAATAATGAATAATAAGAAATGATATGTATATGCATATAATGTATACACTTTGATTTACATATCATATTTAGTTATAGTTAGGCAAACTAAGCTCTAACATGTTTCTGCACAGCACTCTGTGGACCCAGCTCATTCATATTCAACATATTCTATTTCTGCTCTGACCACAGTTATTTCACTGAAAAAGAATAACAAACAAGTGAAGAACACAAATCCTAATGTATAGAGCATGCTCTGAAATCTTATGCATCCAAATACTGTATCTTTTGTATTCTGAATGCCTTATAGATTTGTTTAGCTTTTAGTTCTGTTATAATTTCTGTAGCCAAGAGTTTATGCATACTTATTTTTACATTTTAAATCTAAAATTAAAAACTAATTCTTCCTCTTGTACATTGGGTATTTTGTGTTGCGTCTGCTAGTTGCATCTGTCATTTTGATCTTACATTGTTATTGTACACCAAGTGTAGTCAGAATTCTTCTGTCTTCTGAGTTTGCTGTTTTGGGGTCATGGTAGAAAGAGGTCTTTGGACCAGTTCACTTAACCTGCTGTCAAGAAAAAAAAATAAACACACAGATAAAGAAATAGCACCAGACTGGCAAGAGAAGCAATCGGTGTAATGAGAAGACAATGGCACTGCTGTAACAAATGGAGAAGATGACTTTTGTAATGTGCATGTGGCCAACAAGGACAGATATACACTGTGATACACAACATAATGTTTGATTAATCGGGTCTATGTCAAGTCTTCTAACGCTTAAAATTTTGAACTTTACATGGTCGAGACAAAATGTTCAAAATTTCAAGTGTTCGAAGATTGACTTTCAACGGCACCATACGGTGCAGATAGGGAGAATTTCCCTTTTCTGCACTGAAGTGTGGTCTCGGATTTGGTATATTTAAGTAGGGGGAGTGGGGGGGGGTGCAGGCTTGCCCCCTTGCTCACACTGTTAAAGTGTGTCTTTCTTTTTTTATGTGATATTTGAAAATCCAAATGTCGCACATTTGGTCTCGACCATCTAACGTTCGACATTTTGGATGTTTGAATATTTAACATAGACCCAACTGATCATATGCAGTCCATGAAACTATCAGTAAAGTTAGTTATGTCACATATGACCTGCCTTTCCCCTCTGATCTTGTACTAACTTTAGGGAAAAAAGCCTCATATTTCCTTCAACCTAAACAGTAGTCATTACCATAGCATTGTATCATTTCAACAGGGAAAGCTGAGTCACTAGGTTATACCACATTTTTATGCAGAATAAGGAATTCAAGGAACCAGCTAGTGTGAGAATTATGACAGCAAGATACCAACAAGGCACAATCTATTTGGCAGTTTCTGAAGGTCATTGAAATTGCTCTAATTATGATAACTGTCTTTTCATTAGTCTGGAAAAAGCTGCTCAAAATGTGGAAACCATGTGGTGGTGGTGGTGGGGAGGCTACATCTGAAATATAATATCTTTGAAACAATAAAAAAGGTCTCAGGAAGCAAACACTGAAGTGGCTGACGATATGATTTGGTGTGATACTTTAGCAGTCATGACAAGCAACAGCGTTTCACTACATAATTAAAAGAAAAAAGAAATATTTTATTAGATTGATTGATACGCATGGCTGACTAGGTATAACATTTCATTCTATGTACTCTGATGTATGGTACACTCAGACAGGCAAACATGCACTTAACAGCTACCACTGACCTACACTTGATTTCATTCTGTTATCTAGCTTTACAAACTCCATAGACACATGCACACACACACACACACACACACACACACACACACACACACACACACACACACACACACACACACACACACATTGGAGTCTCACCTCAAGGGGGCAGACTGGGCCAAAGCATTCTCAACCCTGGAGGAATGAACAGTCTATCAAGATGAATAGGAAGGAGGCTTTGTGGTCACTAATGTGAAAAACTGAAAGGCTGCCAGCCTAGCTAGATAGAATTTTGTAAATAATTCTATGTCATTGTAAATATTAATATAATCCACAGGCTTGTTTTTTACAAATGTAAGAAAACCAAATGCAAGAAGACTGTGTTATATGCTGAGCCTCAAAAATTTAGCCACAGTGCACTCTGGAAGAAAGTTGTTAAGTAAAGAATTACAACTGTGTTTGAACTCAAGGTCAGAGACAGGATGCCTGGGCCAGAAAATTATTTCTATTGTCTTAATTTAAGAGATAATTACTAAGGTTTTACATGTAAAAGTGTATTTTATTGCTGTGACTTCCTGGCCAGGTGCAGCTTACAAAGAAATGTACATTTTGAGTTTCTGTTAGACTGGGAACTAAAGGAGAAGTGATAAAAATGATGTAATGTGAAATGAGTCAGCAGTACTGTGTATTATCGATTTAGACTGTCTCAGAGAGAAAGATTGAGCATTTTGTATCTTGTCTGGGTTCTAGTAAGAACATCCACTCACCAGCACTTGCTTGCTCTGTATGTAACTAGTATTTAGAACAGTGATTTCTTTTAGAGTTAGATAGGAATTTAGCCAGTTTAGTATAGCTGTTTTCTATATTTTATGTCAGACTATCCTACAATATTGTTTTAAAGTTTCCTGTGATTTCTGAACTCTTGATTAGCAATGTGTTGAATTGATGAGATTTGTCTTGTGTTTCTATTATTTATTATTAAATATTTAAACCTTTCAACTGTGGCTGTCCTGTGTAGAGATAATTTAAGCTCTAGAGTACTTGCATGTATTTGGTGATACTGTCCAAGCCACTCCAATAATCTTGCTGTTTGTCACACTTACTATTTGGATAACAGTAATATTACACAGTGAAATTGGTCACCCTTTGGGATGGGCCTTATAGTAGCTGATAGTAGTGGTTGGTGGCAGTTGATACTACCTTATAGTCTGGGCAGAAAGGGGGCCTAGCTGGAGAATCTGTGCCAGCCTTCCCCAGGAGTGTTTGTGTGTCTGTATCTAAATCAAATCTTAAAGTGGGTGTGTCAGCTACTTGGGCAGGGACATGAAGCCCTGGATGGACAGAGTGGGTGCTAGAGATTTTAGCTTGACCACTAGGTTGAAATCTCGACCCTATAGCTGTGGCAGTGAGGAGTCTTATTGGGGAGCTGGAGAGAAAGGGAGAAACCAGCCTCAGACTGACTGTGATCTCTGTGTGCTCTTAAGGGAATTTGCTTCTTATCCTCCCAATGTGCATGGGCATCACAACTGGTATCAGGAGCTTGGTGGTCACTGGTATAAGGAGCTTGGTGAACACTGGTATCAAAATCCTGGTGGACACTAGTATCATGAGCTTTGTGGTTACTGGTATCACAGTCCTGGTAGATACTAGTATCAGGAGCTTAGTGGTCACTGGTATCAGCAGCTTGGTGGTCAATGGTATCAGGAGCCTGGTGGACACTAGTATTGAACCTGGCTTGCAATGCATATTAACTGTTTTCTCTGAAGGCCAGCTTCTGCCTCACAAATCTCTCCTATTCGAGCCTCCATAAATATCCCTATTGTTTGCTGACATTTACCTACCCCTACCTCCAATCCCAACCTTGCACCATACCTTGCAAATCCCCTTTCTATAACACTATCACTACTCAGACAAATTTGGTATGTATGTAGTGGTAGGATTTTGGTTAGGGTATTGGAAAAGTGTTTTCATTTTACAATGTTTTTTTTTTCAAAATGAAAGCATTGATGCTTTGTATTTAAATGCTTCTGCATTTCTGTCTAGTTCCATGGAGTGGTGGCTTTCCCCATTTCATGGGGGGTGTGCAAAGGCTCTTGTCTAATGCAATTGTGTGTGTGTGTGTGTGTGTGTGTGTGTGTGTGTGTGTGTGTGTGTGTGTGTGTGTGTGTGTGTGTGTGTGTGTGTGTGTGTGTGTGTGTGTGTGTGTGTGTGTGTGTGTGTGTGTGTGTGTGTGTTTTATAGACTATTGAATGTCACTGTTTTGAATAGACCTACCAAGGATTTAGATGTTTGGGATTATGTCTATTAATAAGACATGATTATTTCTAGTGAACTTGAGTAATGAATTGCCACATTTGACACATTTTCAGTGATATGCAGCCAAAACAAGGGATCAGCATTTCTAATGTATGGAAATGGTGTATTGAAAAATATACATCACAGCTCTCATCTTACAGTAGATATAAAAGGAATATATATGTCAAAAGATACATTGACCTAAATTATAGTTGATGCAAGATATGTTCTGCATCATAAATCTACATCATTGTGCGACATGCATCATTCAAGTGTGAGTTTAGTCCTATCTAAAAGTATAGCTGGTTGTCTTGGTTGAGAGCACACTGTATTGTTACTTCTGACAGTTGATCTCCTCCACAAGATCCTTATTTTATGTTGTGATTTGAATCATCTTGTAGAATGCTTTACTACTGTCAGTGAATATAGGACATAAAAAAATGAATAAAGATGACTGTTAAAAATAAATAAATAAATAAAAAACTGTAGCTGATGTCCAAACACAGGATGCAATCTGTGCCATTCTCTTGCACTCCGAATTCAGATGTTAGAGTAAGTTGTAAAAGTCATGTACCATCTCTAGGCCTGCCTTTACATGGTAATGCCAATATCCTTTTGGAAGCATAATAAAGATTAATTATACCCTGTGGCCTAAAGGCCTATTAATGAACCATTCTCATGAAATCACTGCTTTAATGTATATCTATTTATGCTGTAATGGAATTTTCTGTATTCATAGCTATTGGAAGTATGAGGGTGATGGAGCTCTTAAGGTGGGTACCAGCTTTTACCTCTGTATTCAGAGCTATAGGAAGTATGAGGGTGATGGAGCTCTTAAGGTGGGTACCAGCTTTTACCTCTGTATTTAGAGCTATAGGAAGTATGAGGGTGATGGAGCTCTTAAGGTGGGTACCAGCTTTTACCACTGTATTCAGAGCTATAGGAAGTATGAGGGTGATGGAGCTCTTAAGGTGGGTACCAGCTTTTACCTCTGTATTCAGAGCTATTGGAAGTATGAGTGTGATGGAGCTCTTAAGGTGGGTACAAGCAGAACAGTACTCATAAATTTGGTGATGATGCTGGTAAAAGTGGTCATAAGTAATAATTCCCAACAGGGTATGTGCTACTGTGCAAATAATGCACACCTAGTGGTGTTCTGAGGCCCATGCCATAGGTAGAGGGCCTCTAAACCCCTGGAAGGGCATTATTTACACAGTAACATCCTAGAAGTCATTCTTGCACGTAAATAATGAATCGGTTCTCTGTAAAAGTGTTGTGTTTTACTTATTTTTTATTAGAATATTATTATTATTATTTTATATTTTTGATGCAAAATAGTTCCTCCACCTAATGTTTCAAACTTTCTGCATTATATGTAAATGGTGTTGGAAGAAGTATTTTTACATCCAAAATATAAGATTTTCAAAAAATATCCATATATTTACCTCAGTTTTTGGTCCTTACTCATGACATTTGTGCTCTGCTGGCAATAATTAGGGATTGAAGTCACAAAATAATGACATACATTTGAGTTTCAGACTTCATTTCCTTCAGAAAAACACTTTATTTTAGGCTTTATCCAGATTTCCTGAGGTAAGATGTGTATGCATACCACTTAACTACTGCTGTCACTGCATGATTGATCTGACTCTTTTTCACACAAATACACTTCCACTTTCATGCACGCATATACTCACACAGACAGAAACATACACCAACATGCATAGACACATAAATAATTTTCATTCTTTCTCTGTCTCTTTTTTAATGTTTCTTTTAATTTTGCACTTACTAAACAGCAAAAGCACTGCTTAGCAAGTGTAAAATAATGACTTGATTGAACTCTCACTTTCCTGCACGCATACACTCACGCACACACACTTTTATATTTTTGGATATTTTCTATATATTTTAGTTTTGCACTCACTAAACAGCTAAAGGGCCTGCTTAGCAAGTGTAAAATAATGGTGACGATTAGCTTTGTTACAATCTAAGCTTCATGGCATTGTAATATGCTGCTGTGAAGCGGTGGACTCATTTTTCAGTAGGTGATACCTGTACCTTAATAAACTGTTGGAGAACACATTTGTTCTCCAGTCAGAGTGGTGATGCACAGGTCACCCATTCTCTAATATACCTTGTACTCTAGCTCAAGTATGTGTTTCTATCATAATCTTACATCTTGTCCTGCTGTTTTTACTCTAGCTCAGATATTTGTTTTATTATAGTTTTATATCTTGCTTACTGTTAAGATAATCCTACCAATAGAAGAAGATAGAAAAAAAGTGCATTCTCAAATGTGTGTTTACTAAACCTTTATATGAGTTTTCTGTTGTTATAACTTACTCTAGCTCAGATGTTTGTTTTATCACACTCTGGTGTCATTCCATATTTGTAGGAAAATCTTAACTATAGAACATGACATGGAGATGTGGAAAAAACACATATTATTGTTTAGAGTGCATTTTGTCATTTATTATGTGTGTAAATAATACTTTATTAATTTATTTTCTGTTCAGTTGTTACATTGTTTTTGTGTGTCTGACTAAGGTTATGGCTGAAAAGAGTCTTTGGACCAGTTCACTTATCCTCTTAAGAAATATTTAAATAAATGTATAGCATATTTTGCTTATTACTGTTCTACCAGCATTGTCACAAAATTTAGTACCAATCTACCTCCTGCATCACAAAAACAAATTACAATTCTACTAGGATCTTCAGTTTCTAGAACTCATTTAAATATTTCCAGTTTTGGCAGCAGTGTTCACCATATTCAAAATTGTGTAACATAAGAAATGAAGCAAAAATATTTGTAGTACAACTAAAAAAGAAATCTGTAAAAATTCTTTATAAAATTAAATAATCTTTATGAGATTGTAATCTGACAATGAAAACAGAAAAAAAAATGTTTTTTACATTTGACAAGCTAAGGTGGACATACCTAAAACAAAAGAAGATGGTAGGGTATTTTGTGGGTAAAGGTTGTCATGCCTGCAAATATATATAAAATGAATATTGCTTCCTAAATAAAAATATTTAAATTTTTGTTGACATTTTATAACAAACTAACCATAGAATGTGAAAGGCAACTCGGTCATGTGGCCTTTTATGATTTGCCAGTGACCACACTTACTTAATTGTTCAAGGAATAATAGACCAGTCATACTGGTGGTGAAACCAATTTGCTCTTCCTGTCCTTACTTACAGTTTTGTAGTGACTTACTGGCCCCAAAATGCATTGGATAGATTAAACAGGAAAACAAGAAGGATGCTTCATGCTCACCAAATGATTTATAAAAATCAGTGCATACCAAGATTATATATTCCCTGTTCTGAAGGAAGGATGGGCCTCATTGAAACTGATTATGTGTATAGATCTACACACATTATCTGCTGATCTCACAAGACCCAAATGTAGTGAAAGTTTTGAAACATGAGGAGAATAAATCTAAGATGACTTCTCTGCTTAAACTAGCAGGAGCGTATCGGCATCAAGCAGGAATGGAAATCAAACCAAAAGTAGACAAAAATCAGGCTGGCACTGAATGTGCCAGAAAATAAAAGAAAGAATATAAGGTAAAATCCCAGATGAGAAGGCAAGGAATGTGGAAAATGAATAAATATAGTTGCAAGTATAGAAAACTTCTGGAAGAACCTCATGTTGATCAGGATCGAATGCGGGAATGGTTAAGAAAAGGCAAATTCAAACCAAGAGATGAAAGGTTAATATTGGTGGCACAAGATAGTTGGCTACATACATGTTGGTTTACAAAGTCCATTAAACATGTGGGAGAAACAGACAGATGTAGGTTTTGTAAAACAGAATTTGAACCAGTCGCACACCTTGTTGCTGGTTGTGACATACTAATGGCAGAAGGACTGTATACTGAAACATATAATAATGTGGCAAGACTGCTGCACTGGGGATTGTGCAAACATTATGGTGATGAAGTGGCTGAAAAACACTGGAAACATGAGCCACAAAGCATCATAGAAAATGATGAAGTCTACATCACATGGGATCATTCATTACCAACAGTTCAAAGATAGAGGCTACAAAACCAGATAAAGTGGTCCATGAAAAGAAGACAAACATTGCATTGATTATTGAAATCGCCACATCCAGTGACTAATGTACCTTGCATACAGAGAGACACAAAGTTATAAAATATCAGGATTTGCAGGCAAAAATGTGAGCAATGTGGTAGAAAAATACCCAGGCAGTTCCAATAGTAGTAGGAGCAACGGGTCTTATAAAAAGAATCTGCAGTTGTATTTAGATATGTTACCAATATATGTAACTCCGTAAGAACTGCAGAAGGAGTCATTACTGGGCACATTGCAGGTGCTGCAAAGAGCACTTCTGGCTGACATCAAAAATTGAAGCAATACTAATTTCTTCAACTTTACCTGTAGTTTGACTTAGGAAATGTGTCCATTCCCGTCATGGTATTAGAAACCCAAAATGCTTGGAGAAATTAAAACAACTGTTGATTTTGAGTTTCCATTCAATTTTCTATTTTTTTCTTAAAAAGAGATAGTGTAGCGCATTGCTTGATCTGGAGAGAAAGTTTGCTCCAGGGCAGGGATAAGTGTTGTGTGACAAATGTCTTCTCTCTCTCTTATCACCATCATTTCTTTATTTACTGAAGCAGGTTCAAAAATTTGGTTCTAGTTTTTGCTAGACTGTTTGATTTGTGAAGAAATAAGAAATGTGCATCATATTGATTACTGTTGCAGTAGCCATAGCTGTACGGATTATATCCTGCCAAGGATATAACAGCCAACCAGCTTCTGAAACTTCAGAGAACCTTCCATGCATCCAAACTGCCAGTCAGCTTGAGCTGAGCTAACTAAAAAGACAGGTTTGGGTGATAAACCCCTCAGAGCTTTCCTGCAAAAGAAGAGTACACTCCTCTGCAGGCTTTCAAGGACTGACGGCTTCTTGTGCTATTCCTTTACTGGGCAGATAAGCTCCCTTTGGGGAAGAACCTTCAACTTTAAAGAAATTGTTATTTTATTGTACTTTCCTGTTTATGAATGTTATTTTTAAGATAGGAGTGTATGTTTTAATGGACTGTCATGAGGCTTAACTGTACTTTTAAATGGAAGAGATTTTTTTCCTGTCAGTTTAAAGTTGTTTATAGAAATTGAAAGTCATTTTTCCTGTGGGGAATCTGATCTGTAATTATTTAACTTTGTTTGGGATGGCAAGTTGTTTTAAATTGCTTCTTTTCTGTGTGTTTTTTCTGTGGGGAAAAGTGGCTTTTAAAGACTTAAAATTTTACTAGCTTTTGCTGCTTATTTCTCTCAGGAAAGAGGCACCATTTTCGTCCTGATCATGGAGCAAACTACCACCGTCATGGTTGGTCCTACTTCAACCACAAAAACTGTTAAGCAAATTGGCTTTGCCACCACAGTAGGCTAGCAATTTGCCTCGGCCAGGGACATTGACACTCGTGTTGCCAAAGGTGGTTCCTCAGAATACTCATCTTTAACTCTGGTTCCCTCTGGTGTAGCACCTACACCCACTAGTATGTTCTTGTTCTAATACATTACATTCAACAGGTCAGTTAGTTAAAGGTAGTTACAGACAAAGGTGGGAGGGTCCAGGAAAATCTGGGAGATGTACAGCAAGGAGCCAATCTCAAAGCTTAGTTATTAGTCCTCTATTTGAATATTCCAGAAGGACCCATGAGGGTTTACCAGATCAATAGCCTCCAGAGCCTCATTTTTAGTTAAAAGGTTTATTTTTTATTTTAACAAACATAAGAAAAATGAAAATGCAACACACCATAAACAACAAATAAGACACTACATTTAAGAAAACACTTTTGCCTGAGCTTCATCAGGTCAACTTAACAGAGTGGTTTATAGAGTGGTTTACAGTCTGATCATTGAAAGGCTATTGACAGACTTCATTAACCTGTTTATCACGTGCAGTATGACAGGCCTACCTTTGTTGGATTCATATTCATTGAAGCAAATTGGGACAATTTTATTGCAGAACATTTTCCAGTGTCATTTGTCCTTATCAATGCTTGTATCACTTGTAATATGAGAGGCTGTACCTACTTTTATGAACATCATAGTTCCTGAAATACATAACTAATGCCTAATCTTCTCTTGTTTGGCTAAAAGGATTACACTGCCTGCTTTTAACTGTCTCACACACCTATAGTGCACTCCTCCTACTCACATCTAAAGTGTGAGCAGTGTAAATAAATTCCAAAGTGCAATGCCTGCCCCCTTTATGAATGCTCTCAAAAAAAAAAATAAAATATCTTCCTTGTTACAACAGTTAAATATGTACAATAAAGATCTACATTTTCTATGACTGTGCTCTTTGACTGTGTTTGAAGGCTGCCAGCCTAGCCAGATAGGATTTTATACATATATCTGTCATTTGTAAACATGAATGTTGAATTACAGGCTTGTTTTCTTAAATGAAAGAATATGCTGTGAAATGTTGAACTCAAAACAATGTAGTAACATTGCCCTCTGCTGTAAAGAAAGCTAAGTCAAGCATTTCTTGTCTGTCTCTTGAAATTGAAATTATTTCATGACTGTCTTTGATGTTTACAATTTGGCCCCAGCCAGGCTAGATGAAGGCTTCCTGTCTATTGTTTTAAGGCTAAAGTTAATAACCAGAATTTACATATGGAATGTCCTTTATTGCTCTGGTTTCTGCCTAGGTGTAAAAGAATGCAAATGCAGTTTCTGTCAGCCTGGGAACACAAGGAAAGTGTAAAAAATTATGTAATGGGAATCAGGACTGCAATAGCAATTTAAATAGAGAGAATCAGAAGGCATTAAGCATTTTTGTCTTGATCATCCAACTCATAGCACTGTCTTGCTCATATGTAAGTTACCTTAGACTTGTGCTTTCTTTTAGAAATAGCTAGGAACTAGAAAGATTAGACTAAGTGTTTTTTTCTGTGATGTCAGAACTGTACTACTGAATTATTTTAAGTATTTCTGTGTGATCTCTGAACTCTTGACTAGCACTGTGTAGTAGAAAGTATTGTCTTTTGGTTTTAATTATTTATTATTAAATATTTTAAAACCTTTCAACTGTGGCTGTTTTGTGTAGAGATAATTTAAGCTCTAGTGTACATTGCATATTTATAGAGTTTACTGTCTAAGTCACTCTATACTGCGATGGTGGTGCTGCAGTAGTGTTGTCACCTCACAGTAAGATGTTGTCCTGTTTGATTCTCAGCTAGAGCGTCTTCTGTGTGGAGACATGCATGAATGGACGTACCTTCGCTGAAGGTTGTGCATCAGGGCTGGCAACTTGGCAAGTAAAAATCTACTGCCAATCATTAGCGGACCAGAGTTCCGCTGTGGCGACCCCTAACCGGGAAAAGCCAAAAGACACAGCAACTGTCTAAGTCACTCTAAATAAGCCTTGACTGCTTAGTCACAACTACCAATTGGATAATAATATTGCACAGTAATAATTGGACACCCTTTTAAGGGCCTTTGAGTAGCTGATAAGTATTAGTGAGTGGTGGCAAGTGGAACTACCATACAGTCTGAGAGAAAGGGGCACAGCTGGAGAAACTGTGCCAGCCTTCCTCAGGAGTGTCTGAAGTGTCGGAGTTCAAAGTTCTTTGTATTTCAGTAATACGGGTCATGCAAAAGGATGATCTCACATACCATGTGTGACAAAACGAAGGTAAACCACACAAAACATATGATTTTTTTTTTTGCTGAACATATTATGAAACTATGGCATATGTTCATAACTATTGTAATAATTTTAACCAGAGAGTATTTACATGGACAGCATGGCATCAACTGAAAGATTACACAATTCTTAAAAACTTTGACCTGTAGTTGGTGTCTAACTAGCTCTGTATGGCAGATACTTAGATTTATTTGTCCATTAAATATTCATAGGCATAGTATACATAATTCTGCAAATATCTCAGAAATGGAGTGCCATCTACAAATCTAGGTTTCACTGAAATGAAGATCACATCTACTGGTATAAAACTAACACTTATAGCTGGGATCTATCTACAATGGTTTCAGAGATATTAATACTCCTTTACATATTTATAATAAGTAAATGTATAAGTTGCCTAATTAATATAAAATTATTATGTCTGTCTGACATATTAATAGCACTTTTGTGAAGAGGAGTGTGTGCTGAATAACTTTAGTATTTTAATTTTTTTTTGGAATTTTTATCATTTTATATACATTTGTTTATAGCTAGGTTGAAAAAGACCTTTCTTAGAATTTTAGCTGAGGTGAAGGCAGTTCAGTCTGAACTCTTCAGGTGTTAGGAAGTGTGAAATTACACTCAGGCTAGGTGTGAGAGAGAGTTAAAAGCTCATATCCATGATTTATGTGACCAATCCCTGTTCTTCTTCCTAATGAAGATGGGTCTTTTTATCTGCTGGAGAAGTAGTCACTTTGAGCCACACTAGGTGACTCCACATTGTGTTGAAAAGTCTGAAAATTAATTATCCTCAGCCTTAAATACATGGTAGTTTTTTTAATGCATGCATTTTAATTATAATGTGTTTGTAAAAATGCTTTCCTTCCTAGTTTTAGTAAGATTATATAAATTGCAGCATTTTCACATCTACATTTAATGTAACAGAGGCTTTCTTTCTTTTAACTTTCTTCTTGTTATCCATACCTTTTTTCTTTTTCAGAACAACTCCACCTGTAAGCTATTGTACATTTCTTGTTATGAAATCAGAACCAATCAGAACCAAAAGTATTGTGGGACATATTTGGGCTAGAATTATACCAAGGTGGTTTATTTTTAAGCTCTATAATTAAATGAAATAAATAATTCTGGCCTATAATAAATGATGAACAAAAAATCTGAAAGTTACCATATGGAAAAATAAAGTATTGCACAAGGTAAAATTAACATGCAGAGCCCAGGATAATCATAAATATGACTTTATCTATATCAGATGATTATGAAATAATATTCAACAACATTCTCAATTTTCCCATAATGGTATTAGCCATCCCAACCCTAAAGATACTGCTAATATAATTCCAGATGCATTTGGTGCTAATTTAACACCAGAAACACTCATTAAAGTTCCACAATTTCCCAGGCCTCTTCCTCTTCCCAAAATTGTTATGGAGTATGGCCTAATTACACTCTCTAAACCTAAAAATGCCTCCTGTGTGGGAATGGACATTATACCTGCTTATATAACTATACAAAAATACAAAAAAGCAAAAAAAAAAAGCAAGAAATTCATGAATTTTCATACAGCATTTCATCAGATGTTATAAAGTTTTCAACAAACATGTCAGAGCTTAAGTAAAAATCACATGGTAAAATTAAACAGTCCTATCACAATGTACACAAATAAAATTTCGTAAGACATCTCATTAAAAAATTGTAGATGTTGGCATAAAATTGAGACGTGGTATTTCACTGCTCTGTAGTTAACATAATATCCACACCACTCATATTTGCTATTTTCATGTTAATTACTCTAAACATGTATATAAGTTGGCTCATTGTATCTGCAACATCGATAGCCTTAACACCCTGCTAAATGTAATTATAATATTGTGATAGTCTGTCTTTTAATTACAACTTCAGTTTGCCTACATCAATGACTGTGAGCATTCTGCATTCTGCAATCTATACAATACCCATTGTCACAATCACAGTAAAACAAGAGCATGTAAAAACCTTCCCAATAGCTGGTTGTTCAAACAAATCATGTTTTATAAGATATTTACTAAACTAAAATCCACAGAATGGCTGTGTGCCTTTCTGATTGCCAATCACAGATCCGTAATCTTCTGCGTTATGGTATCTGCATGCACCAAGGGCTGAACAGATTAAATCTCTTCAGCTTATTTTTGCAGTAGTTCTTACAATTTTTGTTTTAAACCTTTGAGATTTAAAACTATGAAAAGGTCTGTCAGAAGCAATTTTATTCAATTTATTAGGAGTACACAGTCCAACTCAATTATTTTTCTAGTGATCTTCCAACATTTGTATGTCAGCCCTGACATTAGGTAGGTTGAGTGCCATGAGCTCTTCTCTCCTTGTCATTTCTAATTTATTTGATGCATGTTATAATAAAAATCTTCACTTTTTTTTATTAAACCATGACTCCAATACATTTATTGTTTTTCTTACTGATGTCATTTATCAATGTCCGTAATCAGTTCTATTAAAAGTCATAGTGTAGCACAAACCTGGAGATCGTTGGTAATCTTTTAATCCAGCAAATTCAGCACTGTGTTATTTAATCCAACCTTCACTTGAGCTTGAAACAAAAAAGGTTTAGAATTATATCTTCTTTATTTCATTAATTTATTTTTGTTAGATCATTAATTCATTTTATTAGATTCAAACATTTTATCATTATATCCAGAAAAGCGCAATGTAAGGCGAAGCAATGAAGCCATGGAGGGAGAACCCAACACAAAGGTTTATTTTGCTAGAACATTAACACTGACACAATACGTTTTCACAATACGTTTTCGTTTAAAGTAACTTCATCAGATGTGAGCGTGTAGTACATAGGGAAAATTTATAGTAAAACCTTAATGAACATCATTCCATCAATTATCCAATGAAAACATCAGGACCATTAACAAATTTAATAAACACATAATATATAAAGACAATGACACTACAACATAGACCATCATAATCTCATTAAAAAACATCTCATTAAAAAAACTTCTCATTAAAAAGACTACTCGTTAAAAAACATAGAATACTTTTAAAATGCTTTTAAAATGTTCTGTTAAATTCATTCTAAAGCAGAGAGCTCCATCTATTGGAAATTAATATAAATTGCATTAAAAAAAGTGAAAATATTAAATGTAAAATGCTTAAGATGTTAAAATGTTAAAAATTTAAAAAATAGGAATCTAGAAATCTGGAAGTCAGATAGAAAATGTAATGTCAAGTATTAATAGGTTTTGTCAGCTAAATTAAGGGGTTGGGGGAGAAAGACCCTACAATTTTGCTGCTCTCATTTTGAAAACTGGGGCAATAGAAATATGTTCATTTAAACCTGGCCATTTATTTGCCCGTAGTGTTAATTGCCACCAAAGCTCTCGGTATTCAATCTTTTCTTCCCATAAACCACCCCTTCCATCAGTATTGACTTTTTCAACAACATAAAATAAAAAACTAGTGTTGGGACAATTTTGTTTGTGTTTATACAACACATTTGTTTCCTTTTCATGTCGCACGTCATAGATGTGCTCTTATATCCTTCTCTTCAGTTTGCGTTCGGTTTTACCTATGTAGAATGCTTGGCATACCTGGCAAGTTGCCAGGTATATCACTCCAAAGGTTTTGCAGTTACTAAACTCTTTACTTTTTAGTACTGTGCTTCTACATGGTAAAGAATAGCTTTCACTATTTAGAATATAAGGACATTGGTTACAACTACCGCACTTGTAAGTTCCATTTCTCTTATTGCTGCAACCCTTTTTTCCAGTGTTATTATACTCTAACTGATTTTTCAAAGATCCACAAACAGCGACGGAAGGAGGCCACCACGATGAAATGAGAACTTATATTTATTATATTAAAACAGGTGCTTTCACGTGTATCCACACGCTTCCTCAGGTTTTTAATAAAGATATCCATCAAAAAGCTTAAATACACATTTCAAATCTCATTACATAAGCTGATAGGTTAGTCACTTAATCAATTAACCAAATCAATTCCATTAGATAAAACAATTAAAACAATTTAATAGCATTTCAGTTTATACTACCAAACCAAAGCGAGCAAAAGCAAGCAGAAAGCAAGCAAAAAAGCTCAGCCCACCATTATCACATTCAATAAGAGTCAATCAAATTCAAATTCAAAACAATATATAACTGTATAAATATTTGCATACCATTTATATATGATGAATGCTATCTAAAAATACTGACTAAAAAACTGACTGAAAAACACAGTGACTAAAGAGTAAATAAATGTATCGAATGAATAAATAAATATCTACTAGATCTAAATTAACTTATAAAATACTGTATACAATTCATAAAGATAATAACTAAATAAAATAAAATGTGATGATATAATTAATAAATATATATAACTACATTAAATATCATAATAATAATCATTTGTGTGCTGCTAAAACTGATTTAATACTAATATATTGATTAAGTCCAGGCTCAAAATGAGTTCTCTTTCTTAAAATCCAGTTAAGTTCAACTGTTTCCAAATAATTCATTTTATCACCCCCTCGTTTATCATTATTTATAATCTGCAATACTCTGAACTTAAACATATGATCAGGATGTATGGCTATATGTTTAACTAAGGCATTAGTCAGATTCATTTTTCTTATATCATAGGAATGGTTATATATCCTATCTGTTAGCCTTCTTGAGGTCATGCCTACGTAAAAAGCCATACATTCTGTACATGTAGCTAAATATATCAAGTTTATACTTTCACAAGTAGCATAAAAATTGGGTATAAACCTATAATCTATAGAAGGATGAATAAATGATTGTTCACTTGTGATATATTTACACATGTTACACTTATTGCATGGAAAAGTACCATGTCTAAAAACTTGCCTATTCACATTACCAACCTGAGGGTTGGTTTTTTCATGACATAATAATCTTTTTTAAATTTTTACTATTTCTGTATCTAAAACTAGGGATTTCTCCTACTAGTTTAGAAGTCTGTGAATCTATAAGTAATATGTTCCAGTTTTTTCTAATATTTGTGATGTTCCTATTGTCATTAGTATATCTAGTTGTAAAGACAATTTTGGTTTGATTATAACCAATCCTGGGAACATATACCATCCTACGATGTCTATTATTTGAACTTTGAACACTATTATGGTGAACCCCTATTGAGTTCAATGCTTAACATTTCATATCATTTACAAGGGATTTACTATAGCCCCTATCTTGGAGCAACTTAACCATATGATCTAATTGTGAATACCTGTCATCATCATTCCTACATAAATTCAAAATTCTCAAAAAGTGACTTTTAGCAACATTCGGAAACACAAAACGTGGATGCATACTGTTAAAATGTAGCAGTGCATTCCTCCAGCAGGGCTTTCTGTATAGTGTAGTAGAAATCAAGCCTTCTAAATTTTTAAAAATAGCAACATCTAAGAAATCTACCTTGGAAGATGAAACTTCCAAGGTGAATCTAAGAAAATCAGTTGTTGATTCTAAGTAGGTGACTAAACCTTTCAATGTGTCCATGTCACCATTCCAAATAATAAGTACATCATCTACAAAACGCCTATACAGCAAAATATGCTGGAAGAGTGCACTCTGAAATAAATAAGTATATTCCCACTGATACATAACCAAATTTGCGTAAGAATGTGCACAAGGGGTGCCCATGGCGACACCCCATGTTTGTGCATATACTGTATTCTGATACATAAAAATATTATTATTAAGTACTATATCTAATAAAGTGCAGATAAGTATATCTAGGTTATTATCAAACTTTCCCATTCTATGTAATAGCTCTCTAATGGCTTCTATTCCATATTCGTTAGGGATGGCCGTAAACAAATTTTTAACATCAAGACATGCTAAAATAAAGTGGGAAGGAAGTGTGTCTCCTTTATTCAATTCATCCAAATCATTTAACAACTGGTGAGTATCCTTCAAAATAGTAGGAATGCTTCTGGCAAGGGGTCCTAAAATCGATTCCAAATAATGGGAAATGTTTTCAGTGACCCATCCTTCTCCTGCTACTATGGGCCATAGTGGAGGCGGATTAATATTTTTGTGAACTTTGGGAAGACCCTTGATAAGAGGTGTTAAGGGAAATTCAACCAATAAATAGCCATAAAGTTCTTTTGTAATTTGTCTACACATTCAAAGATCATATAAGTCATCATGAACCTTCCTTACGATATTAATAAGGGTATTCTGTTCAATCAATGTATATGTGTTAATATCACTTAACATATTAAGCATCATTTCATTGTATCTAATGGTGTCTAATAATACTATCCCTCCCCCTTTATCTGCTGGTTTGATGGTTAAATTAGTATCTCTTAATAAACCAGATAAGGCATATTGTTCATTAGTATCTAAGTTGTAATAGAGACATTTATGTGTAACATTTGAAAAATATTCATAAAAATCATGTTCACAAGTTTGAACAAAACATTCCACATTAAGAGGAAAACAGGTGTAAATAAACTTTTACGTTTATAACAGCCTTTCGTATTAAAGTTGGTCTCATTGGTAACATTAAACAACAGTTTTAGTGATACAGCTCTTCCAAAAAGGCATAAATCAGTTAGTATCTCAGCAAGGTTGCTACTTTGTGAAGGAATAAAGGAAAGACCTTTATTCAACAATGATACTTCGCTTGAATTCAAGTCATGACACGATAAGTTAAATATGAGTTCATTTAATTCCTGTTCCTTCTCCTTACCTCTATCTCGCCTGAGAATTTTCTCTTTTGTCTTCCTCGACTGCCAGATCTCGCTTGTGATCTGGCACGATATTGTACTGGAAGAGGTAAAAAAACATTTTCATTTGCCCCAGGGACTGTTTTAGGTCTGGCTTCTGTTTTATTTGAAAAAACCTGATCCACTAGAGCTTGCTGGTTCGGAGGTGGAGTGTCCATTACAGGCATAGCATCTATCATCCCGCTTTCCCCTGTTGACGTCATATCCATATTGATTTGACTCACATTTCCTTTTGTAATTGTTCTCATGGAACTTAAAGGGATAGTATCAGATGCTGTATGTTCACTACGAGCATTGTTAGATAGATTAGACATATGTGTATGATCGCTTTGCAAGCGATTGGTCTTTGGCCACATGAAAATCTGGCCGGATAAAAAATCTTGATAGTCTTTTTGTAATTTTTTATATTTTATCTGCTGTAACTTATCACTGTAGGCTGAAATCTGCATATACATAGTGTCTATTTTTTTCTCAGAAATTTCACCCTTATAACGACAGCGTAGATCTTTATGCAAACCCTCTACCTTAGTCATCAGTTCATTTTCCATGGGTGTAAAGTAATCAATTAAGAGTTTCATGTATTGATTACTTAAATCTAAATTTAGCTGTTGCCATTTTTTTAATAGTTCGGGATGACTATCCCCATAAGTTGGCATGCAGAGCACTCGCATACCTCAGGGTACGATATGAAAATGAAAACTAGCTTCCATGTGTCTTCTCTGCCAAATGAGTCTATTTAGTTTATACAGATCATTTTTGAGTTCTCTAAGACTATTATTGATCTCATTAAAGTGCTCTACAGTACCTGTAGTAATGGCTACAGCAGGATAATGCAGTTCCAAACTTAACAATGGATTAGCTCGTTGTTGTAAAATATTATTCCACTTATGATTAGGACTCCGTGTTTCAGGATTGTAGTCAAGCTCTATTGCAGGTGTTTCCATCATGTGAGGGTAGTTGAAATCCAAAAAAGCAGGAAAACAAATAATGCAAAGATGAGGATTGCTACCATCCAAAGGTCTCAACCGAAGAGATAAGATAAAATCCACAAACAGCGGCAGAAGGAGACCACCACGATGAAATGAGAACTTATATTTATTATACTAAAACAAGCACTTTCACATGTATCCACATGCTTCCTCGAGTTTTTAATAAAGATATCCATCAAAAAGCTTAAATACACATTTCAAATCTCAGTACATAAGCTGATAGGTTAGTCACTTAATCAATTAACCAAATCAATTACATTAGATAAAACAATTAAAACAATTAAATAACATTTCAGTTTATACTACCAAACCAAAGCGAGCAAAAGCAAGCAGAAAGCAAGCAAAAAAGCTCAGCCCACCATTATTACATTCAATCAGAGTCAATCAAATTCAAATTCAAAACAATATATAAATGTATAAATATTTGCATACCATTTATATATGATGAATGCTATCTACAAATTTTTCAAAGATTTAGCATTGTTATACACCACTTTTAACTTCTCCTTAGATATCATGTCTAAGTCTGTGAAGGCTAAACATTTTGTCCATTCCTTTTCTAGGATGTCCCTCACAACCCCTGAGCTGGCATTGTACTTCAAAATTAAAGTTCTATCAAAATTTTCAACACTAGAAACACCTAAGGGGGTAGGTGGAACACTGTCTTCTCCTAGAACAGGGCAAAATTTATCTCTCCTACCTTCTATTACCTCATTCTCCACAGATTCAAGAAGTTTCTCAGGGTAGTTTCTATTTCTAAACATATCATTCAATATATTAATCTCTCTCTTAAAATCATCGTCATTTGATGTCATTCTACTAGATCTAATATATTGCCCTTTTACAATATTCCTTTTATAGTGTATAGGATGTGCACTGTTATAATGAAGGTAGGAATTATACAACGTATTTTTCCTGTATATTTTAGAATTAAATCCTTCATTTATTTTGTAAATTTCAATGTCTAGGTACTCTAATTTGTCCCTGTTAAATTTATAAGTAAAATTTAAAAAAACTAGTAGTGTTATGTAAATAATCAATAAAAGCCATGACTTCTTCCTCACTTGATAACCAAAAAATGCAAATGTCATCCAGAAATCTCTTATACAGGTTCCAGCAGTGACTGTATACTGAATCCAATAAGTATTTCTCTTCCCAATATGCCAAGACCAAGTTTGCATAAGAAGGTGCACAGATTTCCCCCATTGCTACCCCCTTCATTTGATGAAAAAACTCCCTTTTATAATAAATATAACTGTATTTTAAAACCAAGTCTAAAAGCTATAATATTCAAACACACTCATTGTGTGTCAAAGTACCATCCTTAAAAATAATTTCTTCTAGAAAACTCAATCCCTCATCACGCGGAATGCTAGAAAACAGATCCACAACATCAATAGTTAAAAAGTTAAGATTTTTCTTTATACAATTTCTTTTTAAGGGTTCTTAAAAAATCCCAGGAGTCTTTTAAAATGCTTTGTCTCTTTATCCAGAGAGTTTTGAGTTTTATATCAATGTATGTGACCAGGGGTAAAGTTTTCGAGCCCTCTGTAAAAACTATGGGCCTTAGAGGGGGATCTGTGGCATTTTTATGTGTTTTGGGGATCCCAAAAATAGTTGGGATCCTGGGTTTGTCAACCTTTTAAATACATTAAAGTTTTGCAGTCCATTAACCCTTCAAGTAACAAATCTTCCAATACCAAATCGATTCTTCTGTAAGAAATGCTAATCTCATTTCTGGAGACACAGGAGTATTTGTCTCTAAGAATTTCATACATCTTAGAATCATATGTAAATACATCCATTAATACAACCCCCCCTTGTCAGGTTTCATCACTCTCACCTGGTCGTTATTTTTTAACTCAGATAATACCTTCTTCTCACCTTCACTTAGGTTACTTTTTCATTTTATGTTATTAAAAGTCTGTCTAATTTAATTTTCAACTAAATTCTCAAAGTTCTTAATCTGAGGGTGCAAGGGGGGGGTTAAATGTACTTTTTTTTTTAATAATACTGGGTTCTAGAACTTTTCCATGTTTAAAAAAGACCTGGAGATTAATTTTTTCTCATAAAGAGTTTCACATCTACCAATGTATTAGATAAGTCACCCTTTTTGGAAGGAATAAATTTGATTCCTTTTGATAAAAGACTAAAATGGTCATGTCTTAAAACAATGTCACTAAAAGTATAAATACTACAATTGTCACTTATAAATCTATAATCATTAGCTGCGTCCTGGTTAATAGTTTTGAATGCTAAATCAGGGTGGGTGGTATGACTGCGAATTAATACCTCCCCCTTCCTTTTCCTCCCCAAAAATGTGTATATTGGGGTTGTTGATATTCCAACCCCCTGTTCCTAAGTCTCTCAGATCTTTGAAGGGGTGGAAAATCAAAATAATCATCACCTTCTAATCTATTTTTACAGTTAGTAAAGCTCTCATCAATATTTACTGTCCTGTTTTCTCCTTTGCCCTTATTTTTCCAGAATCTGTAACTATTTTTGGGCACGAGGTAACTAACATCATTTTTGTAGTCCTTTAAATCTCATTCCATTTTCCTAATTTTCTTTTAATAAGCTCATCACATTGCTTGTCAATATCATGTCTAATATTTTCATATTTCTCCCTTTCACTAGCAATAGTAAATAAAAATCAAATTGTCTTTAATACAAGTGTTAAGCAATTCAATTTCTTTTAAAATATCCTCTTTAACTCGATTATTTTCTTTAATCATACTTCTTAATAGTTCAAGCCCACATCTGTTAAAGATAACAATCAATTTTTTATGAAAATCGCTTCCTGGGACCACGTTGTTAGGATATTTATAAACACGGAGTCCCTTAGGTACGATTCCTTCAACAATACATTCATTCAAATATACACTTTCAATATCTAAAGTTTTAAATTTAAACAATAGTTTTTCAAACTGTAACAGTTTGGTCTGAAATGATTCAGTAATGCGTCCAGGTTTTGTCGCTTTATCTTTAAAGTTATTAGTATAACTAACCTGGAGCCAGTCCTTGAATCCCAGTCTGTTAGAGTTTTTATTAGTTTTAGCATGTTGTTCTTGTCCAGCTGGAATAATATCTCCAGTAGTTCAATTTGAAGCAATAGCAGCATACGAAGCATACTATATCATTATAGCCTGTAAAGTGAAACTTATTTATAGTCCTGTCCATGTCAGTCTGTAAATACAAACAAAAGTAGTAAGCCTACTAAGTCTAAGTAACTGCCCTCACACTATCCCTGGGATGCATCAATGCCTACACTAAGTGTTCACTGCTCTGAGTGAAGAGAAAACACAAGCATAACTCACACCTTTTTCCTCCTACGTTTTGTTTTCATACCAATTTTCTTGCAGCCTAAAATATTGAGGGGGATTCATAAAAGCAATCACAAAGTGTAGATTATATGTGCACTTATTGTAATCTTTCTGAGTGAATACAAAGTACAAAAATGTGGTAGGGATGATGTTGAATACAGATCATATACACTTAATGTAGGCATTAATGAATCTATATACTTAAATGGTTGAAACTTTAGTTTTTGGACAGTCATTTCATCAGTGGCCAAATTTCCCTATACAGTTAGTTAGGTCTATATTAAATGATTGAAGTTTTACTACTTCAAATTAGTAAACATTGAACTTTACTGATCGAAGTAGTAAAAAATCGAATCACAATAAAACATTTTTTAAAACAAAAAAGCAAAACAAAAGGGTGTAAGCAGGTGAGCAAGCCCCCCTGCACCCACCACACCCCCCGCTACTTAAATATGCCAACTCTGAGATCGCGCTACAGTGTAGGAAATGGAAATCTTACATTTCTGCACTGTATTGCACTGAAGTGCGATCTTGGAGTTTGCATATTTAAGTAGAGGGGTGTGGGGGTGCAGGGGGGCTTGCCCCCCTGCTTACACCCTTTTGTTTTGTTTTGTTTTTTTGTTTTAAAAAATGTTTCTATTGTGATTTGATGTTTTACTACTTAGATCAGTAAAGTTCGATGTTTACTTATTCAAAGTAGTAAAACTTCGATCATCTGATATAGACCCCAGTTAGTTGCCTGCTTCTTTGGTCCATGACTATATGAGAATGGCTGCTCACTGTTGCTCTTGATTGCTGTTTTAGAGTTGCTTTAAATCAGTAAGACATTTTTTCTTTGTTTGTTTTTTCCTCTTGTATTTGCAATTATTAGTTTCTTTATTCTTTGGGGTGCATGTGGTCAGTGGATGTGTTTTCATCAATTATGTCGATGTTAGCAATCTTAATGTTTTTGATATTTGAGAATATACTCATTATATATATAATGTGTTTGTGTATGTCTAAACACACAAGCATTCATAACCTCCCCCATATGATATCTGCATGCTACTTGTATGCAGATAATTATTCCCTTCTTTTCTACATAGCAAGGAAGCCACTATATTCTGTTCAACTGTTACCGGAATGTTCAATAACATTATCCTTTTCAGGAGCCACATAGCACCGATATACTTTTTTATATTTTAAGTTATGACGATAACTGTCAGAATGTTTAATTTTCTTCACCTGTCCAGATTAAAAATGCATCTCAGCAAATCTTTTGAAAAATAGTTGGACTTAACATGCAAAGCGAACACGTCTAAATTGTTTACATTCTCCCAAGTAGACACACCAAATTTTGATAGATATTTGGAACCATTTCCCACATACCTAATGAAATATTGAGTTATTAAACATATAGATATTGTCTGATAAAGTCATGACTATGGCTACATAGAGTTTTCATTTTTCCTTCCTGTAAGGTCAATATATTCAAATAGATGCTAACAGTCTGAACACCAATGTTATTGCTATAACTGTAAGCAGTGATCCTATAACTAATGTCACCAGTATAAAATTGTTAAATCACTCTATTTTTCAACCAAGCATACAGGCATCACAAATTAAATAAGGTTTAAAAATATGCTCAACTCATGCAGTCATAGGTTCAGATACTCATCCATTGCTATAAACTCTAGGCTGCAGAGAGGATTGGATTAGTATTTTACAGAATTTAGGCAGCCAATATAAAATAAGAATTATGGCTAGCATATAATGAAACAACTCAAAAGATAGTTTATTCTCAAGTTTTAATTCATATAAGACAGTCTTAAGTCTCAAATAATTTTTTGTGTATCTGAACTTTTTATAATTATGACTACACCTCTCAAGTTCCTTGTATAAGAATTCTGGGCAAAGGTAATATATACTGAGGAGACAAAGACTCTCATTCAGGTACACCTTTTAGGTATATTCTAATTCACTTAAATTAACAGAACACTGCAAGTCGCTTCAACGTTCATTTTTCTGAACAATTAGAAGTATGAAACTCTAATGCCTGGTATTACCAAATGACTATAATCCTCAGCTATTAATAGAAAATTAAACATTTCCTAGAGACAGGACAAAATCATCATCAGCCCCCTTTTTCCCATTTTTTTTCCTACATGGGGTCATGGTATCATGTTAACTGTCACCAACTCTCGATTCAGTACCACACTCCTGCCTACTTCAACACTCATGCCTGACTGTCGTAGATCTTCTTTCATACAATCCATCTACCTCTTTGCTGGACATCCTCGTTTCCTCTTACCTTCTTCCTGTTCATCCCTAATCTTGCTCACCAGATTGTCTTCTGCTTTTCTACACATGTGCCCAAACCTCCATAATCTGTTCTCTTTGATCTTTTCTGCAATTGGAGCTACTTTGGCTTCTGCTCTTATGTCCTCATTTCTTCATCTGTCCCACAGTGTGCATCCTATCACCTTTCTCAGGCACTTCATTTTCATCACCTCTAGCTTCTTCAACTGTTCTGCCTTTACTGCCCAGGTTTTTGTACCATACAGTAGTAGTGGACGCACCACTGTCTTGTACACCTTACTTTTCAGCTTCTTTGGCATTCTTCTGTCATAGACTACACCTGATAATCTATGCCAGTTGGCTGCATCCCCTCTGATTCTAGCTTTGACCTCTTTATTCAGACTACTCTTCTCCTCAACCACCCCTCCCAAATACTTGAAGCTGTTTACCTGTTCCACTATCTAACCTTCTGTCTCTATTTTCAGCTTCTTGTGATTTCCCCAATTTGCTGCCATTACCACCATCTTATCTGTGCTTTGTGTCATCCCATGTGCCTTCAGATTTGCATTCCATTCCCCTATCCTTTGCTGAAGTTCTAGCTCAGAGTCTGCCTGTACTGCCACATCATCTGCATACAGCAGCTTTGTTGATCCTTTCCCTCCAACCCGTTTGCTAATATATTCCATCACCAGTATGAACAGCAGTGGGCTTAGAGCTGAACCCTGAAGTACACCCACACTCACTTGTAATCCCTCTATGACACCAAACACTGTTTGTACTTGAGTCATTGGGTACTTGTACATAGCCTGCACTAATTCTACAAATGTTTCTGGGACTTCAAACCACCGCAGTACTGCCCAGATCAGCTTTCTTGGAACCTTCTCATAGGCTTTCTCCAAATCTAGGAATGCCCAGATGGACTCTCTCCTCATCTCTCATCTTCTTCTCAAGTATCCGTCTCAATGAAAACATCAGATCAGTTGTGCTGCATCCTGATGTGAATCCAAACTGCTCATCTCCCATCTTACATTCTACTACTCTGCGTATCCATTTATCAATCACCCTCTCCAGAATTTTCATGCAATGTGATAGGAGTTTGATACCTCTGTACTGCCCACAGTTGTGGATGTCCCTTTTGTTCTTGTACACTGGCATGAGTATACTTATTCTTCAGTCATCTGGGATACAGCTTTCTCTCAACACTGCTATTAGTAGCCTCAGGAGGCCTTTCTCCCCTATCTCACCCAGCATCTTTATCACATCTGCTGTGACCTCATCTGAGCCTGCTGCTTTCCCTGACTTCATCTTCCTTAGTGCTGTTCTTACTTCTTCTTCTAGGGTGGGCACATCCTCCTCTCTCACTGTAGGCAGTTTCTGGGGCAGTACAGCTTCTGTGGGGTTTTCTTCATTCAGAAGCTGCTGGAAATACTCCTTCCATCTGCCTTTGATGTCCTCTGGGTTGGTGTGCAGGTTGTTGCTGGCATCCCTTATGAAGTGTGGCTGACTATTTTCTTTAACTTTTTGCCTTTGCCTTGCAACCTGATATAGTTTCTTTGTGCCCCTTACTGAGTCACTTTCCAGAAGTTGGTAGAGTGCTTCCAATGCCCTATTCTTTGCTATTGCAACTCCTTTCTTAGCCAACCAGTAGTCCTTTGTAACCTGGTCAGTCTATTCTGTCTCCCACTTCTTCCTGCACTCCTTTTTCTTTTGATGACTTCCTGGACTTCTGCATTCCACCACCAGCTTTCCATATGTGCCTTATTTCCATACCTGGCTCAGCCACATATCTTTTCTGTAGTCCTAACACATGCTGTTTTAGGTGCTGCCATTCTTCTTCAAATCCACTATTTCCTCCTCTTCTTGGGGTGCTAGAGCCCTGAGTAATTCCTTGAACTGTTGTACTTTCTCTCTGGTCAACTTCCAGGTCTTCAGCCTGGTCTCTGTTGATCTTAGAGCCTTCTCTGACCACTGCTTGCAGCTGATTGTGGCAACTAGTGGTTTATGCTATGGGCTGACTGTTTCAGGACAAAACTAGGAGACAAAATCATTGAAGATCTCCTGAATCAGGGATAGTTGAGAGGAATGGGTGTGACTGTACCGAATTAATATAATCTGTATTCACTTGTTTGGTTCTTTTCCCTTTGGAAAATATATTATTCAAAGTTTGAGTAGAAAGATTTTTTTCTGTGAGTTAGTTTAGTATCCTTTTTTGGCAAGCTATTACTTTTTGTCTGAAGGTGGAGTCAAATATGCCAAAGCACTTTTCCTTACACAATCTGTCCAAATGAGTAGCTTTATGTTTGCATTTGAAATGCTACATAATATATTACATAACTAGTTAAGATTTAAGCAACACTTCATGGTATTTATTTAGTCATATTGCTAAAATACTAAAATTATTGTGTCATCCAGGTATATCCAAAACAGTTTGACTTATTAGCAGTTGCAAACTATGTAAGGCTACCTCACACATCCTGTACATAGTAGGAAAGAGGTTCATAAAAACTGGCTGCACTGAAGTACAGTGATTCACAGATAAGTAGCTCCAGGATGGCTGCGCATTTCCAAATCACTTGCAAAATTTGTAGTCTGTGGGTACAGCGTATATAAATTAGGTTCTACATGACATTGATGGCTATGTTGTATGACAGTTTGCATAGTATAACTTATGGGATACCATAGGTTCTACATGGCATTGATGGCTATGCTGTATGACAGTTTGCATAGTATAACTTATGGGACCCCTTAGGTTCCACATACCATTGATGGCTATGCTGTATGACAGTTTGCATAGTATAACTTATGGGATACCATAGGTTCTACATGACATTGATGGCTATGCTGTATGACAGTTTGCATAAGTATAACTTATGGGATCCCATTCAATGCAACTTTCAAACAAAAAGCATAGTCATTGACTTTAACAGAATATCTTATAACCAAAATGAAGTGCAGAACCACAGGGACAGAACAGCTTAGAGGGTATGGGTGATGAGTATTAAGCTATTGCTTAAGATAATGTAGGGGAGAGATATGGTCATCAGTTAGATAGGGATGGATCTCAAACTATCAGGAAAAGTACAATATTTACAGTTTTGAAGATTTTCCATTACTTTAAAGATTGGAGATGTTGGATAATTGGACGGGGAGCTTCAGAAACACAGGAGCATGGAGAAATTTGAAAGATAACTTCACAAAATCATTATAGGGATGTTCCTCAAGAATTAATAGGACAAAAATAAGAGAATAGGAGGAACAAAAAGAGATAATGCAATATGAATTTGATGGTATATTGTTAACCCATGATTGGTTTAACATTTTTAATTATAGCCACTTGACTATTACTCAAAATCATCTCATTACTTTAAAAAAATTTGAAATTTGTACCATGTAAGCATACCTCTCAACAGTACAAATTGTCACAGAATGTCCAGATTTTTGCATCATATTGTTGGTCTTTCTCATAAAATTGTGTTTTTTTGGCAAGTCAGTGGCAAATCATTGAGGACTGAATTCAGAAAATAATGACAGGCATTCCAGAGTCAGACTTCATACCCTTCAGAAAATTCATACTAATGCAAACCCTGTTATTCTATCAACTTTTTAAGTTTGTAAGATCAGTATTTAAAAATTGTCCCTAACTTTAGGCCTTTCTCCCCCCATTATTTATAGGTTTGTCCAGATTTCCTTCTCTAAGAGGTTGAGAGGTATGCATGAAGTGATCTGTCCCAGCTGATACACTAGTGGAATTTAAATTGTATATTAGAACGTTGAATTTAGCTGTGGTTGATATTGAAAAATCCTGTTATCGTGGAGATAGAACCACTAGTAGTTTTAAGAGGAGGAGTGCGTTTAACCCACTGATGCAAGTGGTTTTAGTTGCTTTTGCAAAGGCATTTCTGTAGGATATTTATGAATTAACTAATAGGGTTAATAGGAAGTGGAGCAATAAATTGACTAGAGATGAGAATAAGCTTAAAGATTCTTTAGTGAAGGACAGAACATTTAGGGTTTTGAAACCTGATAAGGTGGCGGAATTATGATGTGTCATACCATGGATTATGTGAGTAGTATGATTAATATTTTGCATAGATCTGAAGCTTATATTCAATTGTGCAGGAATGAGGTTAAGATAGCGTATCATAAAGCTGACCTCTTCCTTTGATTGATGATAGAATTAATTCAGATCTTTACAATTTTTTTAGGGTGGTTAAAACTATTATACCCACCATTTTGGTATCCCCACAGTTCATAAAAATATTTTGGCCCCACCGTATTGGCCTAATGTTGCAGCTCAAGGTGATAAGACACATACTTTTTTGTATTTATTAATAAGCTCCTAAAAAACATTTTTCCCAAGAACCCCATTTAATTAGTGATTCATGGAATTTCTTAGGAAGATTAATCACTGATAAATGGAAGCCAAGTTTGTTTCCTAACATTAGTTGTCATAGACTTTTTAAATTCCATTCGAATGGAAGAAGGACATTTTTTGTTTCTTGGTATGTTAATCGAATGTGATTTTTTTGACTGGTGATCATATTAGACTTTTGCTAGATTTTGCTAGTTTAGTTTTAGAGAACAATTTTATTTATTTTGAAGGAGAGATTTTTAAGCAAGTGAAAGGATTTACGATGGGCACTGCTTATGCAACAGTATATGCAAACTTGTTTTTTTTAGCAGGGGGAAAAAGTAAGATTTTTAATTCTGAATTTTTTAAATATTTCAGTCTGTATTTGAGATTATTAGATGATATATTTATATTATGTAATGGGCCTGTTGAAAAGGTTGATAAATGTATGACTTATTTTCACAATTCTATTACTTTTTTGAAATTCACTTTTAGCTATGACTCTGCAATTATTAATTATTTAGATGTAAACATACGTGTCGATGATGATTTTAAATAAAAAAGTTGTAGAAGACCTACATTCTGCAACTCGTATTTGCATTTTACAAGTTTTCACCCCTTTTCATTTAAGCAGAATCTTGTGAAAGGTCAAAGAATAACTTCTATCTTTGAGGATTTACAAGATGAAATGAATACATTGGAGATATTTATTCAAAGGGGATATCCTAAAGCAATGGTTATAGAGATAATTAGTGGAGTAAGGGTTTATGGGAGAATACAGTCAAGCTTTTGTTTGAGATGGGCTCCTTTAGAATAGAAAAAAAGTGTCTCTAATATAGTTAACAGTCCTGGTAAATTTGAAGGAGACTGTGTAATGGTATTTATTGATTGCTACTGAGATATTAAAAATATTATTTGGGAGAGTTGAAAGTTTTCGAAGAGGAAATGAAGATACTTATAGAATCCTTAAAAATGAGACAGTATTCATCTGTAAGATCCTATCCGATTTTAGGAAACTTATGGAGATACTCAAAATGTATGTAAGGGAGACGGTAAGGAAGAGGCAACACTGAAATGTGGGTTCTGCAAGCAGTGCCTATTTTTATTTTTGAAGAAAAAGTCATTAGGTTAAAGAATGATATGGGCTCCAAAGTGTATTTTAAGGTAGGGAATTGTACCACATTGGGACTTGTGTATTTTGCAAAATGTTTTGGCTGCGAAAGTTTCATGTTAGGTAAATGGAAAGAACATTAAGGAAGAGAATATATGACATAATTCTGATGTTCTATAGAAAAATTTCAGTAATGCTCTTACTAAACATGTAGATCCATATGAAGAATATAGCAAGATTAGTCATAAACAAATAGTACCTAATAGTTTAATCTGGTTATTAAAATATTTTTTGTGTAAATGGTATTACACCCTCTTCTCAAATTCCCTATTTAAATAACACTATTTCCTCTTTTCAAAAGTTCACATATTCTAAGCATTGTATGTACTTAATATTTTCAATCACATATAAGAATGACTGCTTAGAAACACATAACTTCAACAAAATGCTAGCACTGAAACAACAAAGTAATTTAATTTATTGGTATCAATTCTTAAATGGTACTTATATATATATATATATATATATATATATATATATATATATATATATATATATATACTGTTAAAAATGTAAGGTCTAAAAACAATCAAGATTCTGAGAATTAGTTAATTTTAGAAATATTTAGAGAGTTTGTGAACACATAAGTAAATAAGATATTTAACTTAGATAACAAAATTGTTTGCCGGCTTATTGGAATTCCTAATAAATATCAATAATAATGCAATGAAAAATAAATCATATTTAGATTTCACATATTTAGACAATTTCTATTGGAACTACTCCTCAAAAAATAATAAAGATGACTTCCCTGAAGAATACAAGAAATGAATATTAAAATCTGCAGATAAAACTGCATCTTCATTATATTTGAAAATTTTCACTTGGAGAATTGTATACAGAGCTTTTGTTACTCCTAACAGAATTACAGTTATGTATAAATCAAACATAATTAAATGCTGGAGAAGTGATTCTGAAATAATAGCTGATCGGATGCATATAGTATATGGATATAAAGCCATCTCCCCTTTTTGGAAAGAAGTTAATAACTTTATTCAAGCTGTATGGTCAGATACATGTAATATTTCTAAATCTTTCGATTTATTTAATGCTCTGATTCCTGAGATAATTCCCAAAAACAAGTGCCTCTTCTTTGGCCTATTCTTGCTATAGCCAGAAAAGTAATTACTAAAAATTGGAAAAGTAAAGTTGCCCCCTCTAGTGCTGAATTTGTTAATATAGCAAGAATTATTAGCAGTAGTAAATTCCATACTATAAAGATGAAAACTTCTAATATTACACATTAATTTAAGTCTTGGGTTAATGTTTAAAGACTTGCTTGAAAAATATTTGTAGTTGATGTATAACTTTGATGTATTGATCAGCTATGGACCTATGTAAATGTTTATTTGTTTTATAACTGATTTATTTATTGTTTTAAAACCAAATAAAAGAATTAAAAAAAAGACTATAGTAAGTTTTGTTTTGGGATCATTGAGAAAACAGAAAAAACTCTAGGAGTGGAGAGAGGGAAATGTTTTCAGAATATAGAGAATTTTTATGGCAACTCAGAGTAAATGCTGCAGCATCCCCAGGGTTAAAAAAAAGTATTTCAATGCAAACTGTTTAAAAAGTTATGAGCTGATAAACTATAGTTAGTATTATTTTTTGGAGTATTATTGATTGTTTTTTATACATATATGATTATTATGATTTTTTTTGTTTTGGTTTAAGAAATTTATAGTTATAAATTTTAATATGTCAAATACTATGCATGACATATTATATTAAATTATATATTGTACTATTATATTATATTATATTATATATTATATTATAATTTTTGTGTCTTGTGTCTTTAAAATGCTAGATGACTAAGCAACAGATGGCTATATAAGGATGTGACATTTTAAATAATGTTATTCATAGGATCATAGGTAGATGCTAGGCTATTGACCCAAGGGCCTGTGTAAGCCTAGCCAACAAGGTTCCCTGGCTTTCGCCACCCAAGAAGGTTATTTTCCTGTGCCCCTGTCAATCAGAGCCACAGAATTGATCCCTGGGGTGAATTTCTTATTTCCCATCCACTCATCAAGATTTTTCTTGAAGAGTGCTAGTGAGGAACTCTGCTTGATACAGATAGGTAGCGTGTTCCAGAGTATGGGAAGTCTCTGGGACAGGAATCTATCCCTCCAGTATGTTCTGTTTATTGTGGTGAGAAGGTTTAGGTCCCTGGAGTGTGTAGCTCAGTAGGATTGGGATTTCTTTAGGTGTAGCATGTCCAACAGCTCTGGGTTTGACATAGCTTTGTATGTCAGACAGAGATCACCTCGAAGTAGTCGATATGCTATGGAGTAAATCTGGAGTTTTTTGAGACTGTTAGCATAGGGCATCTGATTGAGTCCTGTAATCCTCTTTGTGAGGTATTTTTGTGGCCATTACAGCTGTTGCAGATGTCTTGTGAGGTACATTCCAAAAGGGGCGTTGTACTCAATAATAGGTCTAATGAGAGCTGAGCAGAGGGGAACGATGAACTCTTTTTTCCTGGATGAGAACCATTTCATGATGAGGTGTGCCATGTAGAAGGATTTCCTGACTACTGTGGCGATGTGATTATCAGAGGAGAGACTACTTTCCACCTGAGTCACAAGATCTCTTATCACACCTTCGGTGTTGAGTGGACTGCCACCTATGTGGTAGTTCATGGGTACCGAGTTCTTACCAAAGAGGATGACAGTGCACTTTTTGGCATTGAGCTTGAGGCCATGGCTCTAGCACCAGGCATCAGTCTCAGTGAGGCTCTTCTGTAGCATGTCCACGTTGTTCTGGGACTTGACTATGGCACCTAGTTTGCAGTTGTCTGCAAACTTCATCTGTGTTATCCTGTACTTCAAAGAAGTAGATACCAAACAGGACAGGACCTAGGACTGAACCCTGTGGTACTCCACTTGTCGCAGGTTTGAAGTCAGATTTGGAGTCTGCAACTTTTACACTGTGGGTTCTGTCAGTGAGCCAGTTGGCAAACCCATCTTGTGATGTATGGATTTATACCCAGTTTAGTGAGTTTATCTATAATTCCAGAATGGGGGATGGTGTCGAAACCCTTGGAGAGGTCAAGATAGGCTGTGTGAACTGCCTTACCCTCGTCTATGGCTTTGGTGACTGTTTCAAAGAAGTCGATCAGGTTCAGGAGGCATGATCTGCCCTTCACAAACCCAAACTGAGTGGGGTCCAGAGTCTGGAGGTTGCCAATGTCATTGTTTATGAGTTCCATGATGATACGTTCCATGGCTTTGCAGACAAGGCTCATCAGGCTAATAGGGCGAAAGGCCCCAGGGTCCTTGGTGGCTCCCCCTTTGTGGAGTGGTACAACTGTTGCTGTGCACCATTCAGCAGGTACAAAGCCTGACGTGAGGCTGTGATTGAACATGGTGCTTAGGTGGGGGGCCAGTTCATTCTGAAGTTCATGTAGAACGCAGCCTGGGATGTTGTCCGGTCCCATGGATGCTGTGTTCTTGGCTTTGGAGAGTGCAGTTTTTACCTGCTTAGTTGTGATTGCAGGGGCACTGCATTCTTCAGGTATGGATATGGGCCCTTTGGGGGGTGAGGGGCTAAAGTTGGCACTGACCCTATCAGCCAGGATGTTGGCGATATCAGTTGGTTTTGTAATTTTCATGCCATTGTGGTGTAACTCAGAGCAGATCTGGGCATTGCCTCTGAGATTCTTGACTTAGCTATAGAATACTTTGTGGTTGTCCTTAGAGTCAGTGGCAATATTGTTTTCATAGCTGGCCTTAGAGGATTTTTATGAGGGATCTCAGCTTCATGCCGAGGCTGACTAGGGAGCTCTTCCACTAGTGGGATTTTACTCTCTTTTGCAACAGTTTCTTCCTTCTGTTGTAGAGTTTGTTTATAGCAGGGGACCACCAGATTGGCTTCCTTTTTTAGGAGGATAGCTTCTTGGGTCTGCCGGGGATAGCATGATCCATGCACTCGTGTAAGTGCATATAGAGTGCATTTGTATAAGATTCAGCAGTCGTAACTGCATTGTCCATCTGCATGGGTGTCATGAAGTTTGCCACTTCTGTCTTAAGAAGTGTGAAGTTGGCTTTGGAGAAATTTTTTACAGTGGTTTCCTTAATGGGGTGGGGCGGAATGTGGATATCTATGGTGATTAGCTTATGGTCTGATCTGACCAACAAGGAGTTGACTTCAGGTGTGGAATACCAGTCACTTATGTTGGCAATGACTAGGTCTAGGATATTATTGCCCCTGGTGGGGGTGTGGATGTGTTGATCCAGGGCATTGGGTTTATGAATTGTAGAAAGCGTTGAGTGAAGGAGTTGGTACATGAGTAGTTTTCGCAGTTAATGGTGGGGTAGTTGAAATCACCCATTATTAGGGTGTTTGGTTGAGCCCTAATATTTTCCAGTATATCAAGAAAAGAAGAGTGGGAATCCTGGGGCATGTTGGGGGATCTGCAGCAAGCTACAATATGGATTGCAGTTTGCCCAGAGTTAGTTGCACTTGGATAATTTAGGCTACATTATGTTGGGCAAGTAGCCTGAAGGTGTGGATATCTTTAATGAATATGGGCACACCTCCACCCTTGGTGTTTCAGTCCTGGGTAGATGGCCGAAACGTATGATATGAGTTATATCCTGGTAATGCAGGGGTGCTCTCTGGAGCCTTGAACCAGGTTTCAGTCACTGCACAGATATCGATGTTCTCCATTTTAAGGAGTGCCTCGAGTGAGTGCATTTTGAGGTTTAGGCTTCTAGCATTGAGTAGCATTACCCTCAGTTGTTGCTTGCCTGTAACTGTTACGAATATGACTCACTCATTGTCCATGTTGCTGTGAACAACAAGGGTTTGTCATTTGAACCTTGCCTAAAAAAGGCACTATAGGAGGGGCAGGAACCTTAGCCAGTATCTGGAATCACAGGGGTGACAAATGCAGGCCATCTCTGGCAAAACATCATGGCCTGCTGACCATGTCATCCCAGGCAGACACATACTGGATCCCCTTAGAATGACACCAGAATCTTAGCAAATTGTTGAAGTCAATCATTTTGTCCTTGTACTGCATTATCATTCTGCGTGAAGGTAGGATTGCTACTCAGGGCTAGGGTCATACCTGCCTGGATTACAAGATCGGAGAGCTCCCCCATGTCTCTTTTCATGTAGTCCAGGGAGGTATGTCATTCACACCAACATGGACAAAGACTGAGTCATATTTGTACTTGTTGTGGAGTGGCCTGAGTGCATGGGATATGTAGCGGATCCCGGCACCCAACAAGCAGCTAACAGTAACCTTCTCCTTGTCTATTCTGGTGATATATATCAGTGTGCCTGACTATAGAATCACATATAATTAATGTGTTAGGCATGGTGTTTTGCCTTATGGGCTGTGGTTGAGTGGCACACTGGGTCTGTGTGTTATGTGTCT